>NC_140942.1:45227605-45312605 GCF_014529385.1 Adiantum capillus-veneris
AAAGAGGGTGCCAAATCGTTTTTCTTAATCAAAATAATTTTGAAGTAAATAAGGGGCACAATATAAACTCTTCCAATTTTTAGATTAAAAAATGAAGAACTATATGTATTTACACGAACTTGCAAAATTTTACCGATTTTCTTCAAGGAAAGCTTGGAATGTATTTCGGGTTTTACAATTTTAGCCGGTTAAAAATACACTAAACCCCTCCTATTTTGCAAACAAGTCTCCACTAAACCCAAAATGGAATGAGAGGTGTTGGAAATTGGGATACTATATATAATGCAACTTAAAAATTTGAAGACCAAAGAGGCACTCCATGTGTCTCATTCCTGTGAAGCTTTGGAGCTTGTGAAACCTTTCCACCTTTAGCTTTCAACCTTTGAAGTTAAAAAAAAAAAGGTGAGATTTCACGATGGCTTTCTAAAAAGGAAATCAAGATATGAGGGAAATAAAAATAATATATATATATATATATAGAGAGAGAGAGAGAGAGAGAGAGAGTGTCACAATGGCTTGTTCTTGTAAAAAAAGCTCTTTACTCTTTAAAGGCTTTAAAAATAAAAAGGTACACAAAATAAAAGCAATGTAGTCCCATCCTAAGAAAAAAGAATAAGTATAAATTGTGTGTTCATGTTGAAAATAATATAAGATGAGCAAGGACAAAAAAAATAAACAAAGCAAAGTCTTCAAAAGCATGTAAGGCTATGAAATGAAAGGGACCCATTTGACAAACTCTATCAACATTAAGATGAGTCTCCATCATTGGCACTGAAAACATTGGAAGGATGCCTAACTCGACTCAACACTAAGGCTTATTTTAGAAAGCCAAAAAGATGTTGACTCAAAGACAACGTTGCTAAAGGAGAGGTCAAGGCCTGACTTTGCCCAACAACGTCCAACTTTTGACAAAGCTTTTTGTGGATGACTCCTTGCTTTTTTTGTCCTCAGGTTATTCGGAAGGCTCTAGAAATTGTGCAAATGTATGTTTTAGCTTCAGGGTCAAAATGTGCTATTGAAAAATCAAGATTGATCTCACTCTTTGAGAACGACTCGTTTGATTCATCAATGTGGACCGGAGAGATAGTGTCTAAAGGGAAGATTTTTTGGCATTTGGGAGGCCCTCTAGGAGTGGACAACCCACAAGCAAAGATTCTTATGGGTTATGGAGAAGAATAGGAACAAGATGCAAAGATGGAAGTAAGTGCCTCTTCCCTTTTCGAGTAGAGTGAAAGTAATCAACTCATTTATGCTCCCTTATATAGCCTTTAATGGTCCGTCGCTTAAGATGGCCTCGGGGGGTTCACCATTCACTACCCCCCTATATAACGTGCGTTCGTGGATTATTAAAAAATACCCTCTTTTAGCATATTTAAATGAATAAAATGACCCCTTATTTAAGGATTTTTTTCAAAATTGAATATAAAAACCCCTTATTTTAATGTATCTCTGTTAAATTGCCTAAAATTTCTATATTTTCAAACCCCTTCTTTCGAACTCACGTTATAAATTAACATGGTTACATAGTGCACCCCTTGATAGATGTCCAAATAAACTGGAAAGAGTTTTTAAAACCAGTGAAGAAATTTCTATGGAAGAACAACACCCTGACAATGGGCTAAATGGAGATATTTGTGAGACCAATGAAACAAGGCGGTCTTGGGATTCTTAACCCTAGCACCCATGCAGACGCCCAGTGTGCCAAGTTTGGGGTAGCACTCACAAAGCAAGATCAAGCTTGGGCTCTTATGGCTAAGGTTATGATGGACAACTCCAAATTGTGCTTGCAAGGTGGACTGTGGAAAGGACTTGAGGTGCACAACAAGCTACTTGCTCCTCAATGGGCCGTCATAAATCTTGGGGGTATGACAGGCGAGCTCGCTCGCTCACAAATGCAACAAAGCAATTGAACCCTTGAAATGGGGAGAGTTGTCAAGGTATTTTCACAATTCTATAAGTCACGGGTCCCCTTGGCTCTCTAAGGCTGGAAGCATCCTTCTAGTCCCCTTTTTGGAGGGAAGTAGCTAGAAAGATTAATAACAAAGGCATCAAGCATATAGGCCAATTTTGGGATTACAGCAATAATGGTTGGAAAGGAAAGGACCAGTTGTCCCTCCAGTTTAACCTCAATGGTACTAAAATACTACTACTCAACAAAGACCTAGAAAAACTTAACAAGTGGTGCTTGCCGAATTTTGAATCCAAGTTTGAGTGGAAAGCATGGTAGTGGCCCAAGAACAGACACTTCTTGAAACCACAAACTAAGGAAGTGTACTTCTCCCTTATGGTTTGAGAGGATTGGTTCTCCCTACTGAACAAGCAGTGGGTCAAGCAATGGCTGGAGTTAAGGTAGGAGAAAGTTGTGTTGAACATTTGGCACCCAAAATGGCCGCATGGAATGAAAGTTTTCTTATGGAAGGTATTATGGGGAGCGAGCCCTGCCAATTGGAGTGAAGATCTGCATCAGGGAGATTGGTTTGGATAGATGCTTGCAATGCAGAACAGCTAGTGAAGACCTCCCCCACCTTTTTAAAAAATGCCTCGCAGTTTGTGGCCTTGCATGAAAGATTTGAAAATGGGTCCAAAAAAAAGACTTGGAAAATAGGATTTTTCAAGAATGATCTCTTCTTGGGAGGAAAGGTGTTTAAGAGCCATGCTTTGCTCATCGCAACTCAAATTTGAGATTTTATTACTTTAAACATGTTTGGAAGGCTAGGAACTTCCGGATCTTTGAGAACACCATGGAAGTTGCTAAGTTCATAGAGATAATCCAAGAAATCAAGGGAACTATCATCGCCATCGGGAAACATATGGACTGGAATATGACCATGGGTGCCGCAATGATTGATGAATATGTATTGATGTGGACCCATCCATTATCATGAGGTGGCTCCCCTATCAACCGATGTATCTAGGATGTCATGGCTCGTGATGAGCATTGCAAGAAGTTGTAATTCTATGATTTTGCTAATATAATCTACTCACTATTGTGAGTTTGGGGGAAAAAAAAGATGTTGACTCTACTTTTGGTTTTGAGGGCAGACTTTACTTTTCCTTTTGAAAATCAATTGAAGGTGCTTCAACTTTGCTGTTTAAAGGCCAATGACCTTAAAAAACTCCCTTTTTCTTTCTATCCAAATCTACATGTTGCCTTTAACTTCTATACTTTATTTTTTGTTCCAATAGAACAAATCCCGTGCGAGTCACAACAAACATTCTTATGAGTGCACAAGGTTGCTTGGCCACACTTGAACCCATAACCCAAATCACAAAGGGCGAGTACTTAACCAACCAAGCCGGCTTCTATACTTCTATACTTCATTTTTAAGAGCTTAAGAAAATGTTAAACCCTCAACGTGTCCTTGTGCAATCTGGGTTGAGAGCAAACAATGTTGAGTTAAAATATCGTGTTGGAAATATGCACGTTGTGTTGTCTTACTAGCCCTCAAGATGTACGGATTGCATGCTACAGCTTTGCACAAACTTACAAAATCGAATGGTCTTGAAGTCAAACTGACACTATCTACACCTCATGTGGGACAACATGAGTGCACGGCGAGAGAGAGAGAGAGAGAGAGACGTTTTGAATAGGACTTTCCAAAAACATTTTTCCTAATCGAAGAAATTTTTACAATAAATAAGAGCTTAATAGAAAATCTTTTGGTTTCTAGTTCAAAATATAAAGAATCGTTCATATTTATGAAATTCTACCATTTTACTTCAAGGCAAACTTGGAATCTAGCCGAGTTCAAAATTTAAAAACTATTTGTATTCACACTAGCAAAATTTTACTGGGAAACTTGGGAATCTAGCTAGGATTTTGCAATTTTAGCCTGTTAAAAATACTCTAAACCGCAATTTTTATCAAACATCGATCTCGAATAGCCCCAAAATGGAAGGGCACGTGTGTGTGTGTGTGTGTGTGTGTGTGTGTGTGTGTGTGTGTGTGTGTGTGTGTGTGTGTGTGTGTGTGAGAGAGAGAGAGAGAGAGAGAGAGAGAGAGGTCTCAAAGAGGGTGCCAAATCATTTTTCCTAATCAAAATAGTTTGAAGTAAATAAGGGGCACAATATAAACTCTTCCAATTTTTAGATTTAAAAATGATGAATTGCCTGTATTTACACAAACTTGCAAAATTTTACCGATTATCTTCAAGGAAAGCTTGGAATGTAGTTCGAGTTTTACAATTTTAGCCGGTTAAAATACATTGAACCCCTCTTGTTTTGCAAACACAAGTCTCCACTAGACCCAAAATGGAATGAGAGGTGTTGAAAATTTGGATGCTCAGTACATCAACGGCCACTCTCTTGCCACCTCAATCACAATCTATGCACAAAGAGGAGAGGTGCACCTATGAGAGAGAGAGAGAGAGAGAGAGATAGAGAGAGAGAGAGAGAGAGTTTCGCCAACAATGTGTAGTAGCCTGCTAAAAGCAATTTCATATTGTTTCAAAAAAGAGAGAGTCAATTCTACCATAAGAAATGCTTCATGTACTTATCCTATTTTTCTTCATTGAAGTAATTTAATAAATAATGGCACAAATAAAATTCTTTCAATTTTTAGGTTAAAATATAAAGAATTATCAATATTCTAATAGTTGCAAAATTTATCAATTTTCTTCAAGGCAAGCTTGGAATGTAGCCTGGGTTTTACAATTTTAGCCAGTTAAAAATACACTAAACTCCCTTCTTTTTTGCGAATACAGAGGCCCAAAAAATCTAGATGCTTAGTACATCCACAGCCACTCTCTAGCCACCTCAAGCACAAGCTATGCACAAACAGGAGAGGTGCACCTTTTGAAAATCTACTATACCCTTGCATGGGATGCCACAGAGAGAGAGAGAGAGAGAGAGAGAGAGAGAGAGAGAGAGAGAGAGAGAGAGAGAGAGACCTCAGGTTGTCAACACCAAAAGAGGGTGAAATTGTTGTAGATGGGAATTGAGATCATGGCTATTGAGACCTCATTATTTTGAGGTTCAAAATAAAGCAAAGGGTAGTTCATTTGAGGGGAATGAGAAGTGTTATTTGAGAATGCGGCTTTGGACTCATGAACTTAGGTGGTGTGTACAGAGTTATATTACCATTAGAATTTGGATAGCTGAATAATGATTTTAGTAATACCACTAGAATTTTGATATTTAGTTAATGATTTCAACAATCTTATCTAGGCAGAAGCTCTTGCATTTGTGCTGCATAAGACATTGCTTTTTGACATAGAACTCTACAAGATTTTGTTTATATAAAGGTATCAATTGCCTAACAATGGTTTGTCTTGAAAATTTCTTCCACATAAAGAGATGAAGGCCATGCAACTGAGAATATCTTTACTAAACAAGATACTGCATCATTATTCAACAAGTGTCAACTGTCATTTATTTGTATTGAATGTACATTTTTGAAGAGATGATTTTTATGACATGCTTCCAATTACAATTCCCTAAGTTAGAGAGAGAGAGAGGGAGGGAGGGAGAGGTTGCGGCTCCTTACGGGCCTCCATTCGCCCATAACAAGAGAAATATTGATAGAGGAAGATAGAGAGGGTGACCGCGGGGGTTGAATGCCAATATGCATGTGTGTGTGTGTGTGTGTGTGTGTGTGTGTGTGTGTGTGTGTGTGTGTGTGTGTGTGTGCACGTGCGCGTGCGCGTGCGCGTGCGTGTGTGTGTGCGTGTGTAGCTGTTTTACCATAAATAATATGACATAAATGAACTTTTAAATCCAAAAGACCGCTGCTTTGGAAGAAATGAAATGATAAGTACAAAAACAATTCAGTCTTAGAATTATTTTGTACAATGTTTGTAAGAATGAAGCCTCATTCCAGTTATACAAAGTACTAAAAGAACTTCCCAAGTAGTAAGTGAAAATGTAATCCAGTGTAGGATAGCTTGCCAAAGCTAAAAAAAAACCTTCCAAAATAAGATAGAGTCCTTACCTGCATCCATCCAAACAAGACAACAATTTAGTTAGCCTTGGATGTATTTTACAGGTATCAATGGACCATACCAGTTGTTATCCATGTAATGAAAAAGGCCTATGAACTTTGAAAGTAGCGAAATTAGGAAATCACGTGAAGCACTTTTGTGAGGTTACTTTGTGAGCATAGCAGGTGAACTTGATTGATGGTACCAACATAAACATGGTTCTTAGTTAACCTGGCATGAACAATACTTTTTCAAGAGAGAGAGTTTAGAGAACATGACAATAGTTGAGGACCGGATTCATACGGAGCCAGTCCCCCCTCCAATAGGCATTTGTATTATAGTTTCTCCCATCAAGAGAGACTTGGTACAATACAATCTTTATGTTCCTTGTGACCTAGGTGATGCAATGAAGATGGAAAGCTTTATGCATCACAAACATAGCATAAACTTTGTAGAAAGCATTAACTATCCCAAGGCCTCAAACACCCTCGAAGGTGGAGACAGCTAGCGGGGAATGAGGGTAGGGAAGAGGAAGAAGAAACATTCCATAGGAGAAAGAAATCGTTCCTCACTTATCATCACTCTTCTTTCCAGCATACATAATAGCATAGTAATGAAGATGGAGAAGATGGAAAGCTTAAGCATTGAAGCATGGTTCTTGGTTGGATTTGCATTCCATAGCCAAGAGTGTTGGTGTAGGCTCTCACTTCTCACAAGCTTGGAGAAGGAGGTGGAGTTCCTCAACTTTCACCAAGTGAGAATGAATCCACAAAATGAGTGTGTGTGTGTGTGTGTGTGTGTCCCCCCAGCACCCCCCTTGCTTGCTTGGGGTGAGTTGTAGCTTTTACACATGTTTCAAGCTCATTGGACCCCCCTCCCCCCTAGCCAATCACATGCAGCATGCATTCAAGTACATGAGTAGTCTTTGGACAAGTGTCCTCCTTACCCCTTAGAGAAAGAGAGAGCTTGAAAATATCTAGATATTTGTTAGAAGCTCATTGGACCCCTCTTTAGCCCAATCAATAGCATTCAAGCACACCATGTGGTTAAGCATAGGGAGAGTCTGACATGTGTCCCATGTGCCCTTTGGGTGAGTGGAAAGTTGAGCCAAAGATTCCCCTAACTTTGGGACTTTCATGCATAGGAAGCTTCTCAAGCATCTCCTCATTAAGTTTGTAGGGTTTCTGTTTGACTCACGCACCTTACCCCCCATGTATGGGAAGCCTCTCAAGCACCTTCCTCATTAAGTTTGTAGGGTCTCTTTTTGACTCAAGCACCTTACCCCCCATGTATGGGAAGCTTCTCAAGCACCTTCCTCATTAAGTTTGTAGGGTCTCTTTTTTACTCAAGCACCTTACCCCCCATTAAGTATGACAAGCACCTCAAGTACCTTAGTCATCAAGCATGACAAGCACTTCAAGCACCTTAGTTATAAAGCACGCACCTTAGTCATCAAGCATGACAAGCACCTCAAGCTTAGGTCGGGTTCCCACCTCAAGCTCAGCCCTAGCTTGCCTAAGGTCAAAGGACTTTTAACACTAACCATTGGAGGTCTTTAATGAAGCTAACCCTAAGGTCTTTTAAGCTCCATTAGATGCACATTTCTCTTTGATAGACTACCTCCTTTTGGACCCTTATTGAGATGTAACCATCTCTCCTTTTGGTCCTGTGTTGAGATAGGTTTAGAAGCACATGTTTCTATTCTACCTCTTCTTCCCGTTTATTCTCCCACATTAAATGATCAGTTTAATATGAGAAAATCATTTGGTAAAGTTAGTTATTATATATTATGACAATCCATGTCCATCTTACAAACTTCTTTTAAACCTTACCAAGCTAAGTCCATAGTTTTTTAGAAAAAATGTTTAATATTATCCCTCATTTTTTAACAAAAACTAGTGTTTTTAAAGAATATCATTTTGATTAGAAGGCCATTACCCCTTCTAATCCAAGTGTCTGAATCCACCATCATTTTGAAGTCATTTAGTTCCTAAAATCCCAATCAAGTGTAATATAAATGAGAAGTTTTTCTCAAAATTCTCCTTTTCAAGTTCTCAAAGTTTAGTAAAAAAAACCCAGGTCAGAAGTCCATTATGGTAGAATGATATCTAAAAAATCCTTTATCACTTAACCATCTTGTTTCTTTCACTGAATCAAAAAATACCCCATATATCATGTTATTTACCATGTTTAAACTTACCTCAGCACTCAAAGTATATGAGAGGAGCACCATTAGTCCAAGTAAATATATCTAAAATGAATACAGTATAGTCCTAGTGCGGCCATGGTAAAAAAGGCCCAACATTTAAAAAAAAAACTATAGTGCAGCTGGACAAAGAACAACACAGCTAGCCAACAGTCTATGTGTTTTTAGGCAATGCAATGTATAGCTTAACCTAGTCCATTAGGTAGTAGGAACAATCGGATGGTGCAACCGGGCTCAAAACATTCCAAGAGCAAGAGCATAGTAAGATAGAAAACTCTACCCCCTTAAGTAACTATATATACCCAGTAAGATTACAAAATCTATGTACTAACAGGTCATCGGTAGGCCCTTTACTGTATCAGATTACCATCGAGAAAGTTTTGCCAAGCAAGGTAATGCAGCAGCAATCCCAAGAGGACAACCCATTGCTAAAGTAGAGTAGTCACACAATCAAACCAATTGTTGACAGAAATTTATCAAGCGGCCCAGCAGTTGGTAATCCATACCCGGATGACAAAAAAAGACTGCTTACCACCAGTAGCTAAAAAAGCGACAGTATTAGTTAATCCATGTGGTATACTGAAGCCCATTAGGCCACCAACTGTATGCTTAGTTACTCTCAGAAAATAGAGTCAGGTTCAGTAAAGCAGCAGAAAAGAGCCCTCTTCCATAAGGCCAGTGTAAACCTCATACTATTAGCAACCAGTTAATAAGAATAACACCTTTATCTTTTTCAGTACTCGTGACTTACCACAGTCACCATGACATAGCATGATTAGCTATATATGCTTCCAACCATGGAGGATCACAAAAAGGTTTTAGAGCAAGAACATCATGTTTGATATAAAACACCCTCTATAGCAGTTATTTCAAAGTAAACAATGCTCCCCCTATTCTTTAAAAAGCCTGCAAGGAAATACACATGGACAAGGAGGCCGACCTATGTGTCAATTATAGTGAGCTCCATGCTTCAATGTCAAACACAACGCAAATCTTTCAAAACAACGGCCAAACAAAGCTAAGTGAGGACCAGAGAAGCACCCTCACCTCTTTATATAGAGGAGGGAGGTGGGCAACCAGATCGTAGTAATGAGCAGAATCGACATGAGTGGAACGACTCCATTACGCGACAGTGAGGCTGCTATGTTTGCAGAGAGAAAGCCCCTGTGCCTTCACGGCAAGTTTTGGTAATAGGGTAGTAAACAACTTAGGAAAGAAACCGTACTTGCAAGTATTAGAGACGGGCCTAGTCCCATGGTGTGGAGGTGAAGTTGCAAGAGATAAAAGATAAGCCAGGAACTTCTTTAAGTACCATTGTGTGTGTGTGTGTGTGTGTGTGTGTGTGTGCGTGTGTGCGCGCGCACGTGTGTGTGAGGCACACACACACACACAGATTTTAATATCATAGGAACATATGAATAAGAGACCTTAAATCTCTAACATGACAAGTTTTTAATTTAAGGGCTGGTTTTTAAGAGGGAATTGTGATAACCAATCTACCACATTCAGTGGTTATTGTAGTTTGCTCTTTTTATTCACTGAGAGAGATCTCAAAGATTCAATAGTTATTATATTTTCCTCTTTTTATTCGTTGAGAGAGATCGCAAATATCTACTCGATAAGTCTTAACCTCAAAACTGTGTGTGCATGTGTGTGTAGTTGTTTTATCATAAATAATAAGACATAATTGAACTTTTTACATTCAAAAAACAGTTGGCTTCAGAATAAAGGAAATGAGAAGTACAAAAACAATTCAGCCTTAGAATTATCTTTGTACAATGTTTGTAAATATGAATCCCCATTCTAGTATACAAATAACAGAAGAACTTCCCTTGCAGTAGGTGTAAGTGTAATCCTCTGTTGGACAACTTGCTAAAGCCAAAAAAAACCTTTCCAAGATAAGATAGAGTCCTTACCTACATCCATCCAAACAAGACAACAAATATGTTAGCCTTGGATGTGTCTTACAGGTATTAATGGACTATACTAGTTTTTATCCATGTCCATCTTACTGGCCTTTTTTTAACCTTACAAGCTTAGTCCATAGTATTTATGTAAAAAATGTTTCTTTTTCAAAAAAATCCCAAAGTTTCCAGTAAAAAAATATCCTTTTGATTAGAAGGCCATCACCCCTTCTAATCCAAGTGTCTCAATCCCCCATTAATAATTTTATCAGTTTATAAGTTTACTTTCAAGATTAATGAAACACCACCATATGAGGTTATAAAAGAAGTTTTTTAGAGAATTCCATTTATAGTTTCTAAAAAGCATCAAGCTCGTTTATGTTTGTTTTTAGGTCAGATACATTTTATGCTCATCATGATACATGGAATCCAAATCGTCCCCCAATTTGTGTATCACTTACCTTATACATCTCTTTGGCAAAGTGGCAAGGAGCCTTGCAGAATCAAGCCAAACCTCGAGTCCAACCATTGTAAGTATTCGGGCCAAAAAAAACCATCTAATAGCCTTATCTAGCTGGGCCAAGCCCCAATTTACCATAGTCCAAAAGACAAGAAACCATACCTGCCTATGATTTGCAACATCTCATTCATAAAAATTTAGGTAATGAACCAATAACGCCACAGTATGCAGTTAGGGCAAACTCCTCTACAAATCCAAAAAACATCTAATAACAATGCGCAGCAGGTCAACCCCTTTATATTCACATAACCAACCCAAGCGATGGTCTTTTAACACGCAATGTACCATGATTTAAGTGATAGTACCAAGTCAATCCCAAAGCTACAAACGGAGCTACACCCGCCTATGTGAATGTAGATAATGTATTGCATTACCCCATCCCAACAATAAAGTAATGACCAAGTAAAGCAACAGTGTGCAACTGGGCCATCTCCCCTTTAAAAACATTCAGTATCAATGCGCAGTGGGTCAGAGAACCCCATCCTTTTTGTGTTTCCATATCCAACCAAAACACAAGGCCTATCAAGGCTTCTCATGACTATGGTCAATAACCCATGCAAAAGCGACAATACCAAGCAAATCCCCAAGCATTTTGATGATTAGTAAGCACCAATAGTATGTCTGGTTATCCTCGACAGAGTACTACCTAGCCAAGTTAAGCGGCAGCAACCCTAAAAAAACTAGTGGGGACAGTTAACTTAAAGCAGCCAAAAGGCAAGTTTATTATAGAGTTTAAGCGGCAGCAGTTGGTAAGCCATATCCCGAAACCATCTATACTAAAAAACCCTCAAAAATGTTTATAACAATAATTATGCAGAGTCAACAGCAAACCGAAACCCAGCAAAACACCATCACCCATATATACTTACCAACTAATGAACCTCGAACAGGTTCCATTATACTGAGTGAAATCCACACAAAAGTGCCATACCATCAAATTGATAAAGCAAAATCATTACATTAAAAATGCCCTAAAAAGGTGGGTGCGCAACGAAAAACTTATGAGCAGAGTAGCCAACCTGATTTTCTTGTGTTGCGAGCTCCATACTTTGGTGCAATAGAGAAATAGACACATAGTCCTATTTTAAGCAAGCAAAAAAACATACAAAGCTAAGTGAGGGGCAGAGTGCGTCCTCACCTCTTAAATAGAGGAAGGAGGAATGCCGCCATTACTGTGTAGAGAGCATATCGTCATGAGTGGAGAGATCCCCTCCTGTGATGACTGCGAGGCCGCCTACTATGCGGTATGAAAAAACCACCATAGCGCCTTCACGACCGGGTTTACCCAAGGTAGTAAACCATATGTATTACTTATGTTTTAAAAGGGTCAAGTCCCATGGTGGATACCCTATATAGTGCAGCTTAGGAAGCATGTTTTAATAGAATCTAGGGTGTCAAATAAGCTAGGGATTCTTTACAGGTAAGTAATATTGTGTGTGTGTGTGTGTGTGTGTGTGTGTGTGTGTGTGAGAGAGAGAGAGAGAGAGAGAGAGAAATGGGGGGGAGAGGGAAGAAGAGAAAATTTATTGATCCAAACAGATATCAAAGATCTACTCGATCGATCTTACTCTCAAGATCTGATGTGTGTGTGTGTGTGTGTGTGTGTGTGTGTGAGAGAGAGAGAGAGAGAGAGAGAGACAGAGAGAGAGAGAGGGAGAGAGAGAGAGAGAGAGAGAGAGAGACAGAGAGAGAGAGAGAGAGAGGGAGAGAGAGATAGATAGATTTTATTATCGTCCTTGGAGGTCAAATATGACCTATGGGACCAAAGTTACATGTGATGTAGTATGTGTATGGATGATGAGTGACTCTCAATGCTCCAAAATTGTGGTGATGAGAGTTGCAATGGAGAGCCCACACTGTGGCTGGGAGAAGAAAGTGTGTAGGTCTAAGTTATGGCTGAAAATGTGAGAGAAGCAAGTTCGGATGTGACCAAAGATGAGCACTCTAGTAGTGTGTGGTACTCAAACTCCCGAACTTACAGTGAGCATAATGTGCACAATCGATTTGACTCTTCTCCATTGCCCCAATGCCCTATCTCACATTGAAGGAAATGGGAGCTAAGCCGAGTGGTTGTGATAGTGTGTATCGTCGACAAGGGTATAGGCTCAAGCATGTAAGTATGAGTAGGGTTTCCTCTTTCAGCGAAGAACATGGTTTTGTAGTTGGGAGCAATATGGGTGATGTAATGTATGAAGTGTGACCCATCTGATTTCTCCCAAGCCGTGATACATTGGCGTTGTAGAAAAGCTTCATTCACTTGGCAGTCAATCGAAGTATCATGTAGCAAGTGTAATGCATCCCATCTCCCAAACCACTCCTTTATGTCTTGCAACCATCCCGTGCTCAAGATCTTGCTTTTATGCGTCTCCTGAACTTTTTCGCTTGCTTCCCATGCAATTGTAGGAAGTTGATGTGAGGGGTTTTGACGCATCTTTATCATGTACTCCACAACCCTTTCCATGCCCATGACCTCAATTGGAAGAGATCCCGACTCAAGAAGTAGGAGCATATATGGTGTTTGTGTCTTAACTTGGAGAAAGTTTGTAAGAAAACGCTTTTGGACATTCTCAAACTCTTTGCAAGTAGAATTTGAGATGCTCCCGCCCCACACTTCAACTCCATAAAGAAGAACCCGTGTCACCAATGCATCAAAAAGATACTTCTTGAGAACCCAACACTTGATGTTTCCCGCATTACACATGTTCTCAAATGCATAATATGCTCTCTTTCCCCCTTCCAAACAACGCATAGCACATTCATGCCACTTGTGATTGGACGGAACCTCAAGGCCAAGGTACTTAAAGCTCTTAACAACTTCAAGTGTCTCATTGTTGTACACAATGCATGGCTTCTCCTTATGGTTGGTTTTCACAAGCATAACCTTTGTTTTGAATTCATTCACAATCAGCCGTCCACTATGCAAGCAAAAGTTCTCAAGGACAACCATAAGCTTTTGTGCATCTTCTAAAGTGTGTGCTAGAAGCACTACATCATCCGCATACAACAAAAGCATGAATACCGCATTGACCTCTTCAATGCTTTCTTCTTGCATAACGTCAAGTACCATTTGTTCCAATTGATTGATGCCTAGACCAAAGAGAGTTGGTGACAACGGACATCCTTGTTTAACCCTAGAGAGAGAGAATTATTATATCTCTGTACGAGCTTGAATTTTCCCATAGGGAGAGAAAGATTGATGGAGGGAGACAAAGAGGGTAATCGAGGGGCTATGCATCAACGTGTGTGTGTGTGTGTGTGTGTGTGTGTGTGTGTGTGTGTGTGTGTGTGTGTGTGTGTGTGTGTGTGTGTGTGTGTGTGTGTGTGTGTGTGTGTGTGAGAGAGAGAGAGAGAGGGGGGGGGAGAGAGAGAGGGGGAGAGAGAGAGAGAGAGGGAGAGAGAGAGAGAAGTTGTAATATCATAGGAATAAAAAGTCTTCAACATAGGAGCTGGTATTTAAGAGAGAATTGCAATAACCAATCTACCACACCCAATGGTTATAATTTTCCCTTTTTATTCATTGAAAGAGATCTCAAAGATCTACTCGACAAGTCTCGAGCTTAAAACTGTTTGTGTGTGTGTGTGTGTGTGTGTGTGTGTGTGTGTGTGTGTGTGTGTGTGTGTGTGTGTGTGTGTGTGTGTGTGTGTGTGTGTGAGAGAGAGAGAGAGAGAGAGAGAAAGGGGGGAGAGAGAGAGAGAGAGGCAGGGGGGGGGGGGAGTTTGTAAATATATTTTTGTGTGTGTGTGTGTGTGTGTGTCTGAGAGAGAGAGAGAGAGAGAGAGAGAGAGAGAGAGAGAGAGAGAGAGAGAGAGAGAGAGAACTTGTCATCATTCCTGAGTGATTACAAGGACTATAGTCCCCCCTCTCCGCTTATGTCTATATGCACACTCACATACACCTACAAATATGGGTGTGTGTGTGTGTGTGTGTCTGTGTGTGTGTGTGTGTGTGTGTGTGTGTGTGTGACCCAATGGGCCATAGCAACACGTCGGTCACACACTAGTAACCATTGGATTGACATAGTGGCTCTTCTAGATTGTTGTAGCTCTATGGTAAAACATGCACCATGTCTCCTCATAGCCCAAGATCTACATACAAGCATCCTTAGTCACAAAGCACATGGATGAATGGTAGAGTGGTCATATTCTCAGTTGCATTGTCACAATCAATTATAAACCCCAATGGTCTTGCCTTTGCAATTGAGAATTCATGGTAGACAAAGTAAATATCCAATGAGGAAGCTTATTATTTGTGTAAAAATGCATTTTAATGGTTGTCCAAAGGGGGTAGCTTGGTTGGTTGAGCTTTCAACCACCGTGACTCCGCTCATGGATTTGAATGCAGCTAAGTGACTCCGCTTATGGGTTCAAATGTAGCTAAGTGACTAGGATGGTGTCCATGGACATCCTTTGTATCTAAATGATCACACAAAAATGCTTGTATTGCTTTAAAAAAATGCATTCTTGTTACCATATACATGTGGTAGTGATGTGTATGAACGCACTAGGACCGCCAGGGCATTTTTTCCCTCTTTAGGAGGTTTTTTCCCCCCAAGCATTGTATATACGCCCATCACTCTAGGGCTATCTATCTTTCCATTGCACACTAAGTAACACACTCTGTATTGTGTGCCTTGAGCTTCCTTCGTCTTCTCCAAGTTGTGTGCGTTTCTCTGCAACCCGAATTCCAACAATTGGTATCAGAGCAGGTTGCGTCCTCCCGGGCTTAGTCTCCAACTGCTCCAGCACACGCCTGCTCACTTTCTCTGATTTCAGTCTGCTCAGATTTTTGATTCGGGCTGATTTCGGTCTCCGTTCCCACTACAGGCAGTACTGCACAGGCTATTACGTCATTTTGTGCAAAATTTCTGTCAGTGCCGTTTTTTGCATAACAGGTGCCTCATAGTCTTCTACGGTTTGAGCTATATAGCACGTGTTGTTCCCGCTCCATTTCTCCTATTTTTGGGCAGTTTTCACATCAAGTACATCATTTACCATGGTTGACAACAACACATATGTGTTCAAGATGTTTGTGCTGAGAGGACAGGTTGGATGGGGACAACTACCCTATGTGGGCTTATATGATACAACATGTTCTTGTGTCAAAGGGCATCTGGAACATTGTGTAGGGCATTGATATACGTTCTGGTTTTTAGGATGTAGGCAATGTTGAGGATGTTGCAGGTCTTGCAGCAAGGATTGCTACTATTAGAGTTGTTTTGCCTACGGCAGAGGAAGCTCGTTGGGATATAAAGGATGTGCAGGCTCATGCATTGATTGCGTTGTCTGTGAAGCGCACCATTGTTCCTCACATTCGTTCAGCAAAATCTACAAAACAGGCTTGGGATATTTTGGCTGATCTTTATGCAAGCCGCAATGAGGCAAAAATTGCTTTGCTGCGTAAAGAGTTGGAGTCGAAGATTATGCATGAGGAAGATGATATGGACACTTTTCTTGCAGGTGTCAAGGATATCAATGAGAAACTTAATTCTGCAGGTAAGGTCATTTTAGATAGTTCCCTCGTGCAGACCGTTCTTGATGCCTTACCAGATTCTTACCAGACTTTTGCTAGTACTTGGAGACTTATGACCCAAGGAAATCCTGAAGTTGTCAAGTTTGATGCATTATGCACATTGCTGTTGCAAGAGTCACATTCCAGAAAAAACAGGACTAGACAGCGTGCAGTTGAACAGGCTTTTATTGCTTCTCAAAGAAAGGGTGGTAACAGCAATGCAGCCACTTCTTATGGTTCTGCTGCGAGTGAAAAAACTTATGTTCCTAATGCTTCTGCTGGCAGCAATTCGTCTGGAAATTCTGGTGATAAGGGCAAAAAGAAGATGCATTGCCATTATTGTAAAGCTAATGATCACTTGATCAAGTCGTGTCCTAAGTTGAAGGCCAAAGAGGCTAAGAAGAAAGAGGGTGGTTCCACTGCAAATGCTGGTTCCACTACAAATGTAGCCATTGTTGAGTCTTCTGTGAAAGGAGACTGTGTTGCTGATGTTGATGCAGAATGGGCTTTTAGTGCAGAGTGCACTTACAATCCTGCTGTCCATGATGCATGCTTGTCAGTTGCTGCAGATTCACATGTGTGGTATTTCGACAGTGGTGCTACAAAGCACATTACCTCACATCGTGAATTGTTCACCTCTCTCAAGTCTGTCCCTCATGGGAATTCAGTCACTTGTGCCAACAATGCCTCTTATCCGGTTCAGGGAGTTGGAAAGATTGTGCTTATTGCTGCAAATGGCAGTTCCTTCACACTTGTTGATGCACTTTATGTACCTGGGATCAAGAAGAATCTCTTGTCTATATCCGCACTTGCTAGACTTGGACTTGTAGTCAAATTTGTGGATGACAGATGTACAGTTCATGATCTCAGTTTTGGTGATGAAATTGTTGCATCTGGCCTTTTGTGCCATGGGCTGTATAAGCTCACTTTGTCTGACAAGTGTGGACAAAATTTTGCAAATGCTGCTGCAGATTCAAGGGCTATTTCAGATGCAAAACTTTGGCATGCACGTTTTGGTCATCTAAATTTTGCCAGTTTTCTTTTGCAAAAATCTGATATGGTTGCTTCTTTGCCGCCTCTTGAAGCACCTGTCAAACATGTTTGTGAAGGCTGTATTTTGGGTAAGATGCAGCGTTCTAAGTTTCCAAAGGATGGTTCAGTTAGGGCCACATGCAGGTTGCAGCTTGTGCATAGTGATGTTTGTGGGCCCATGCAAACTCCGTCCTTGGGCAATTACCTATACTTCGTGACTTTCATTGATGATTACTCCAGGCATGCATCGATATTTCCGCTTAAAGCGAAGTCCGAAGTTTTTATGTCCTTCAAACAATTTACGGCTATGGCTGAAAATGTCTCGAAATGTACTATGGGCACCCTCCATTCCGATCGAGGAGGGGAGTATATGTCTCATGAATTTAATGCATTTCTGGCTAGTCGTGGGATAAAACACCAATGTACAGTGCCTTATACACCTCAACAAAATGGTGTTGTTGAGAGGAAAAACAGGTCACTGACAAAAATGGCACGATGTATGGTCAAAAATCAAGCTTTGCCGCATTCTATTTGCCTTGAGGCCATCATGTGTACCACTTATGTACTTAACAGGTGTCCTACGAAAGCTTTGCAGTCTATTACTCCATATGAAGCATGGCATGATAGAAAGCCTTCTATTGAGCACATGCGTGTTTTTGTTGTTTGGCATATGCTTTGGTTCCACAAACATAGCGAAGAAAATTGAATGATAAGGCTGTCAAATGTATTTTTGTTGGTTATAGTGCCGAAAGCAAAGGTTACAGGTTATATCATCCGCAAACAAAGCGTATTCTAGTTTCATGGGATGTACTATTTGTGGAAGATTCTGTTCAGCCCTTGTTGTCATGTACTAGAGACTGTAATGTAAGCTCACAGGACATTTATGACACTTTGTTGCCTCTTTTCAGTGGTAGAAATACAAATGTAAGTTCCAATGAGGCAAATGTACAGCCTATGGGGGTTTCTGAAAATGTTACAGATCAGCCTATTACTGATGCAAATGTACATGATGTACTTGATGAGAAAAGGGCTAAAAATGAGCAGGCTAGAGGTATGCCAAAATGGCTAGTGCACACTTTGCGTGACAGTAAATTGGATGCACCTTTGTCTAGTCGTACTCGTTCAGGCTCTCACCATGCATCTTATGCATCAAATTGTTATGCTTTGGTTGTGTCTAGCTTACATGATGTTGAGGAGCCTCTGTCTTTTGATGAAGCACAGAATTCAAAAAATTGGATGGCTGCCATGCAATCAGAATATGATGCACTTATAGAAAATGACACATGGACTTTATGTAATTTGCCTCCTGGCAAAAAGGCCATTGGTACGAAGTGGGTTTAGAAGTTGAAATGCAAACCGGATGGTGAGATCAATCGCCATAAGGCTCGACTTGTTGCAAAGGGTTATGCACAACAAAAAGGTATAGATTATGAAGAGACTTTTGCTCCCACTTGTCGTATGACTACTGTGCGTTTTCTATGTGCATTGGCAGCTCATTTTGGTTGGGATGTACATCAATCAGACATTGTTACTGCTTTCTTGAATGGTGACATATTTGAGGAAGTCTATGTAACACAGCCTCACGGTTTTGTCATAAAAGGACAAGAGGACAAAGTGTGCAGATGTAAGAAGGCTTTGTATGGGTTGAAGCAATATCCTCGTGCTTGGTATGAGAAACCTGACACTCATTTGGTCAAACAAGGCTTTTGTAACAATCCAACAGAAAGCACATTGTATGTAAAGCGTGAGGGTGATGTACTTCTCATTGTGGTTCTTTATGTTGATGATTTGCTGATCATTGGACCAAATGAGAGACATATTGCTAAATTTAAGGCTGATTTGAATGTTACTTTCAAGATGAAAGATTTGGGGCTGTTGCATCATTACTTGGGCATGGTGGTATTGTCTTGTGTCAGAAAAGTTACATAGAGACCTTGCTATGTAAGTTTGGACTTGAGGATTGCAAACCTATTGCCACTCCCATGGAAACAAGTTTGAAGTTGAGTCTACATGATGCTGGCGATCCTGCTGATGTCACTCTTTACCAAACTGTTGTTGGCAACCTCATTTATGTATGCAATAGCAGGCCGGATATTCAATTTGCAGTCTCACAGGTCAGCAGATTTATGCATAGCCTAGGGTCTAAGCATTGGTAGGCTGTCAAGAGGATTTTCTGCTACCTTAGTGGCACTTTACATCTTGGCTTGTTTTATCCCAAGGGGGAATCATTGCCGCCAGATGTACATGCTTTTTCGGACTCAGATTGAGCTGGTTGTTTTGACATGCGAGTGTCCACAAGTCTTTTTTGTTTCATGCTTGGCAATTCATGTATATCATGGTTGAGCAAGAAGCAACCTATTGTGGCCACTTCGAGTTGTGAGGCTGAGTACAGAGCAGTCTTCACAGCTACAGTTGAGTGTGTATGGCTCAGACGCCTTATGGTTGATTTGGGTGTTGGACATGACACTGCCAACACTATCTACACTGACAGTCAGAGTGCATTGGCAGTTGCGAGGAATCCAGTTTTTCATGCTCGCACAAAGCACATTGAGGTGCATTACCACTATGTCAGGGAGAGGCTCTTAGCAGGAGAGATCGACTTGAAAACCTTACAGATCTTTTCACAAATGCATTGTCTCATGAGAAGCTTGAAGCTTTTCGCAAAGCTTTGGGCTTACTCCCCTTTGTGGATTGATCATGTCCTCAAGGCATGGAACTTCCCTTTACTCATGCGCCAGCTCTCGTTCACCGCATCACTCCAGGGGGGATTTGTTACCATATACATGTGGTAGTGATGTGTATGAACACACTAGGACGACCAGGGCACTTTTTCCCTCTTAGGAGGTTTTTCTCCCCCGAGCATTGTATATACGCCCATCACTTTAGGGCTATCTATCTTTCCATTGCACACTAAGTAACACACTCTCTATTGTGTGCCTTGAGCTTCCTTCGTCTTCTCCAAGCTGTGTGTGCTTCTCTGCAACCCTAATTCCAATAATTCTATCGGGTACCATTTTCACAGCCATGAGGAAACACTAATGTGTCAATTCAAAAATCAAAGTATAGACTGATGTGTATGTCTTTCATCTTGTTCATCTTGTAAGCTATTGTCAGTGAGTTATTTGTAGCTCTATAGCTCTAAGCTATATAAAGACATAGGATTGGAGAACCCTAAAGCTTGGGATGCTTTTTTTTTGAGAGCATATAAACAAAAATTAAAAAGGAAGGCGTGCAAGGAAATCAATAAGCAAGCTAAAGAGGAACTAGAATCACTGAACAAAAAGAAAAGTGAAGTTGGTAGCCCTCAAAAGGATGGGATCACAACACCATAATACATGCACTCACCCTACAACATCACGATTATTATAAAGAGAGACCTATTTACAACCCAAGGTTGTCAATCAAGCACATTTCTCCATAGCACTCAAAAGTTAAAAGACGTTGGGAACCATTAGCACACTCATAACCTATGAAGGGAATGTGGCTCAAGACCCTCACGATATGGCCAAGCTAATGCTCAACTATTAAGCCAAATTATAGGACAACTAGAAACTTGCTCAAAAGAAGTGAAAAAAGTGAGAGCCGCACTTCTCAACACTATCATCACAATTATAACACCCTCACAACCAAACCTGATAGAAAAGGTCTTCTCCAAAGACGAATGCTCACTTGTGTTGCATTCACTAGGCAAGGAGAAGTCTATTGGATGGGACAGCATGACAACCAAGTTTTCCAAGGAATTTTGGGTGGATTTAAAGCCCCTATGACATGATTGGAAAACAAACATCTTGTAGAAGGGGTGTGGTGAGTGCTAGACACAAGCGTGAAAAAGGTCTCATCAAACCTATCCCAAAGCTTCCCTATTGCTCTCATGTTAAAAACTAGCAACCCATCACAATGATGACAGTAGCATATAAACTCATTGCAAAGCAGTGGCCCTTAGGCTATCTTCACTTTTAGATAAAGCTATCAATCCCCACCAGCACGACTTTATCAAGAGAAGGTCAATTTATTATAACATTCAGGCACCAATGGTTGGCATCAAGTATGCAAACTTCACCAATCAAGAATGTATCCTATAACAATCTGACCTGGACAAAGCATCTGATTGTTTGGTCAGATGTTATAAAAGCATTGGGCTTTGGTTTTTGGCAATGTTGAATAATACACACATTAGATGGCAGTCACTTAGAGATGTTGTTTAATTAACAAAAGTGTGTGTGCCTTTGAAGTTAAAAGTCGATCAAATGAAGTTGCCCACTAGCCCCACTGTTAACCCCAAGAGATGACATCAAAGGTCAATCCATTGAGCTTGAATTCAAGAAGAGAGAGAGAGAGAGAGAGAGAGAGAGATTTCAATGCCATCCTTGAAAGTCAAAATATGACCTATGGGAAATGAGCATAGCAATAGAGATTCCGCATTGTGGTTGGGAGAGGAATGTGTGTAGGGAGCTCATGCTAAAAATGTGGGAAAAGAAAGCCCTAATATGCTCAAAAGTTGAGCACTCAAGTAGGTTGTGATGCTGAGACTTAATGGCGACATAAAGTGCATAGCCGATGAGACTCCTCGTCAGTGCCCTAACACCATGTCTGACATAGAGAGAGAGAGAGAGAGAGAGAGAGAGAGAGAGAGAGAGAGAGAGAGAGAGAGAGAGAGAGAGAGAGAGAGAGTTTTGGAACTCGAGACTTGATATTCAATATAGAAAGAGAGGATGACGCCAAAGAAGAGGGTCCTTAAGTTGTCAAAACAATCCAAAGAGACATCAAAGATCCCCCTCATCTTCAACTCAAGGATTGTGTGTGTGTGTGTGTGTGTGTGTGTGTGTGTGTGTGTGTGTGTGAGAGAGAGAGAGAGAGAGAGAGAGACTTGCATTGTATTATCATGCACAAAGGTGGAATACGACCTACAAAATCATATGAAACATGTTAGGTGCTTTAAGGTGTGACTCTGAATGCTTCACGATTGTGGATACAAGGGTGGCAATTGAAAGTCCATAAAGTGGTTAAAGAGAAATGTACGTAGGAGTTGGACCTCACTGAGAATATATATATATATATATATAGAGAGAGAGAGAGAGAGAGAGAGAGAGTCACATCAAGCATGGTTATGGCATCAATTCTAAGAGACATCAAAGGTCTACAGTACAAGTCATAAACTCAAGAACTAAAATGCAAGGGTGAGTGTCCCAAGATCTCTTCGTTGTGTAAATTGGACAAAAATTGTATATTGCTCACAAGAAAGTGGTAGATATACAAGCAAGCAAAAGAAAGCAGTGGAGAAGTTGTATTGAAGCGATGTTATAGAAACTCCACTCATGATCTAAGCTTTATTAGTTGTATTGGTGGTTATAAACCCCTGTCTATGTGATGATGTGTACTATAACCTAGCTTGCATGCAAGAAAGAGAATGAGATGCAAGCAATAGCAATCAGGGGAGATGACAAGGCTAGTTGCATTCTCAATGTCAAATCCAAAAACATGAATTTTGATCAATGGATACACACACACACACACACACACACACACACATATATATATATATATATATATAGAGAGAGAGAGAGAGAGAGAGAAGGGGGAGGGAGGGACACTCTTAATCAATGGTGCTCCTATGGTTCACATGAGTACATCAAATGATTCATAGGACCTCCTTCCTTGGCGTCACTACTATCATTAGTTTTATGGAGAGACTCAGTGATGTATTGGAGAAATATTTGATATAATAAGAAGCATTGATTGTATGATTGGCATTACAAAGTGGGGATACAAAAAGCCATTGAAGACCACACTTTCTATGGCTGCAGCAATGCATAGATTACATACTACTATGAATAAATTGGGAAAGGGAAAAATTAGGGGATGTCTTGATAATGTTCACACATAGAGTTGATCATGGAAAGCTTAAGCTTAGGGTCCATGCTGGATCGTTGGGCTTTGAGTACAAAGAGCATGCATTTTATCAGCAAGCACTTAAAAATGAAGGAGATCAAGGGCACACACCATCTACATTTTCCATCTCAAAATGTCACATCTACCTTTTTTTAATGCAATGTTTTCTTGAATGTGAGAATAGCAACCCATCATATGCACTTTGATGTTTATAAAATGTCAAAAAAAGCCCATCACAAAACACACTTTGAGGTTTATAAAATGTAAAGAGAGCCATGTAGTTTATAAATGATGATGATTTTTCCAATCCAAATGAGAAAATGGCCCCTGGACCTCCATGCCTATGGTTTCCCACTAAGGAACTTTGTCTTTGTGTATTCACATGAAATATAGGTGTTGTTAAGGGCTTATTGACCCTAGAAAGCTAATGGAGATGCCTTGAATTTTGTCAATTCTGCTAATTTTGGGACTGAAGACTGAAAAGTAGCAATTCCAGAAGAATTGAATTGGCAATCAATCTTCATTACTGACTACTTAATTTTCCATATTTTGTAGTTTTTCTCTAGAGAGCGTACGAAAGAAAGTTATTATAAAGTTGCTACCCCTTCAAGACTTGATTTTGCTTAATTTTGTAAAAACCAACTTTTTTACGTGATGTCCACCCAAATGTGACTCCCAAGGGCTCTTGTAGTCTTCCATTCTCCAAGCTTTCTATGCTTGTGAGGAGATGGTAAAGCCAAGGATGCTCTTCATCGTTCCCTTTATTTCACTTGAATCTTGAATCCATGCAAGGTTTGTGAACGATTCCATTGTATATATGTGTAATGCTGAGTTTTAAAGCTTGTCTCTTAAGCGTTTTTGTTTATGCAAAGGTAGATGTGTAGATTAAAGCTGAAGCTTGTGATATTTGAGCTTGAGATTAAGGGGGAGTTTCCTTGAGGTTGCGAAGGTGCTACATCACCTTGCTCAATTGAGAGTTGGATTCTATTACTTGCATACGCATTGCATTAACACTAGTTTGGTACCAAAACAGGACACTTCAGTGTTCTTTTTTTACAAATTTAAATTAAATGCTACTCGCATTAGACGGTTTATTTAAGAAAACCCCTTAAATATGTTACTAAAGGGTCTTTAAAAAATATAACCTTGCATTTTAGAATCTACCATGATCAAGAACTATACAAGTTGACCCTCGTAAGTAAGGTTGCAATTGATACTTTGAAGAAATCGCCTTTATAAGCTCAAGAAAAAATGCAGCGACCTTGTAGAAAATTTTAGGTGACCTTTCCACAATTTTGCTATAGATAATTGAAAGTTTCATGTGCAAAAAGTTTGACTTTGGAGTATATAAAATAATGGAAAGTTCTATGTGTTTGATATGGTCATTTCAAGCATATCGTTGTATACAAAGAAAAATATGTTTCTAATGTATATGTGAGTTTTAGAAAGTGATACATTACTTGCACTTTCCATTGAGTACTCAAGGTGGCAAGTAGAAGGGCTTTGGTATGAAACAATTATTGGATCATTTTGAATATTCAAAATTGCATAAGAGAAAACTTTGATATTTTCATTCTTGAGACATAAGCATTTAAAACCTCAAACAATATCAAATTTTCCATATAGATCAACTAAATGTATCAAAGTAAGTGGTATATACACAATTGGGGTGCCTAAAACCTTGGTTTCAATGTTATTATGGAGAACTCAAGATTTTCAAGAGTTTTTGCACGATAAAAAATTCAAGATAGAGTTCAAGCAACGAGATTTAATTGAGTTAGGGAGCCCAAAAAATAAGTAGTTTCTTGGGTTAAACATATAAAGTCATTTGTAGTTGTCAAATTGCACTAGAATAGTATCAAATTCATGAGGAAACCTTTGGAAGACCAAAATTATGCTCTTATTCAGCACATATTCAAGTATAAAATTATGTCTGTAACTTGTGTGTGACTTGAAAACCTATCTTTGAAGTGAGTTCCATTGTTTTGTAACACTAAGTGCTAACACATGGCTTTTATAAACATAAAAAAGGCCATCTCTACAAAAAGATATAAGAATTTTATGATTTTTTTGGCAAAATAGCTTGAAATTTTACTAAAATTTATGACTTAGAAACTTACCAGAATTCTCTCCATACGGATTTTATTTTGATATGGAGAAAAATCCAATGTTTTCTTTCCCTCGTAGCCAACCTATGGTAGAAATAAATTGCCACAACTTGGTAGAAAAACAAGACATTTTAGTGTCTCGGGACACTTAAGTGTCCAATTACAGAACTAGTGTTAAGGGGATTGAGTGGGTTAAGAGAGCTGAATGGAAATGGGAGATTTTGGGTGTGCTAACTACATTGGATGTCATGGTATCTTCTTGGTAAGAAAAAAACTTATTCTCTCCATTGCCTACTTTGCATTGTTTCTCTACTTCATTTACTACATAATCATACCTTTGTTGCTAATCAATCTTACATGGTATCACAACATCAAGGTGCTTGTAGTTGAAAATGTAAAAAAAAATACTTATTGTCTAAAAAAATTCCTTTATTTTTTAGTAATGGTTTCTCCTCTAAATGGTTTTTGTTGCAAGTGCCACACCACTTTTAATTGGTCAAGCAACCTTCATAGAAGGTAAACTTGATGGCAGTAAGAACACCCTAAGGAAATTCAAAATCTCCACAATTCCAAAATGCTACAAATTAGTGAATTCAACATATATTCCAATTGAATGACCTAGAGTCCAATCCGACAGTTGATCCTGCAAATCCAAGTTGATAATTCCTCTTGATGTAGCCGTCCTATGCGCATTTGGTTAGAGAGAAGAATTGTGTGTTTTGTACATTATTTTCTTCTATGTCACCTTCTCAAGGTATGCCTCCTGTGATTCTTTTTTGCTCTTCGATGATTAAGAAGCATGCACATGACTACGCTTCAAGGGCCATCATGGAAATTTTCGACCCCCCACTTCAGGCCCTACAAGCATGGCAATGGTCCCATTGGACTCCCAATGGGGTGCAATTGTGCACCATACAAGTTGTAACTCTTCGTGAGCTTTGGGGCACCTAATACCCTAAATAGCAACAACAACACAAAGGCGGGAGTGATGTTCCATTTTACCAAAATCGGACTCATTTTGAGTTGATACTATGTTGTCTTCAAATTGCTAAATTTCACTTAATAAACATGGTAAATTTCAATATTAGGTCCAAATATAAGCATACAATTTCAATTTGGTGCCAACTTGATATGTTAATATGCCATACGGAAGGCCACATTGTGGAAGCTAGTTCATTCATCCGTACAATTTTTGTAGTTCATAGGTGTGTCCTGAATTGTCTTATGGAGACTTTTTTTATACTTTTGATGCTTTTTATAATGTGGAAGCATTAAAAAAAAAATGATAAATTTTCATCAAGCCTTTGCCTATAATTAACTCCTCGAGTAGACTACCTAGTGCAACTACATAGAAGCTTCCTCTTGTACAGTGGAAACCTATGGAAAATAATGTGTCTAGCCTACCTATGCAGGTATATTGAATATCCCCTAAGACAATGCTTGACTTAGAGGGTTCAAGTTTGGGTTCATTTCAAAGAAATCCACATCTTGCTTTCATGTAGTAAGGTTGAGCATAGGCATTGATGCCCATATGTATCCTTGAGAGTGATTAGTAGACTTGTGGGTAGAGTTAAGATTTTACCTTGCTTCTCCATTGGTTGTAGAGTAGCTACCACGGCTTCATAAGTTTTTTAAAGCTCTTGGCTAGTAGGAATTGAATTTTCAACTTGAATTTGTTCCATCTTGTAAGGCATACATTGATTTCCTTCATGTCACTGATATGTATAACATCCCCCTCTAGGAGGTGTGCTCTCTCTCTCTCTCTCTCTCTCTCTCTCTCTCTCTCTCTCTCTCTCTCTCTCTCTCTCTCTCTCTCTCTCTCTCTCTCTAGGTATGCATGATTCAATTTGCTATTTTGTATGTAGTTTGCATATGTTTTGTAGGGTCAAAACATCTCCTCACGTGTTGATGGGCCAATCCCTCTTTGTAGGGAGGTAAGCACTCAAGTTTGGCCCCTAATGAGGATGCCACCTTTTGCATATCACACCTACTCTCAAGCTTAGCTCAAGGATATAAAAAAGTGCTTCTTTGCATGGCTTTCATTTTTTTCAATAATCGATTTTTCTACTTTCATTTACTCTCTTGCTCATTTACTTATGATTATGTTAACCAAGAATTCTTCTTTGCCCAATCCTCCATAGCTTCAAACCTAAAAATGAGGGTGGAATGGAAATCATAGTCTAGTTTCTGCAATCTAAATCTCTAAGACATGGATCAATTGTCCATAGACCATCAATTTGCAAGGATTGATACTTTACACCCCAAATACTATCAATCAATCCATGGATGAGAACTAGCCAATTATGGAATGTCTTAAAAAGGGAATTGTTTTTTGAGAACATCATTGTGTTACCTATCTTATGCTGTTGGTTTAAGTATTAAAAAGAAATGACATACTTATTTGAATGAAGTCAAAATTTACCTTAAATCTGATTACTTTGGTCAATAATACAATAAATGATTAGGAAAGAACCTTTTAAACGAAAAAGAAGTATTGTCATGCACATCAAAACTATTTTGGATGAAAGTAGATTGTTACATTACACTAGAACCTTTTTGAGAGAAAAAATCTCTCTCTAAGACTTCATAAATCATTAAAAACAAACAATATATCTAGCATTACTACCAAACTCTTTAATATTTAAATAGATAAGACAATAGCTAATCTTATAATTTTTGACATGAATACCAACTGATAAGTTCTTCAACACTTGACAGATATCCAAGGCCTGTTTGTCTTGTTTATATGGATGCAGGTGAGAATCCCGTCCTTGCTTAAAGAGATCTAGCTTAGTTGCAGTCCGAACTTGAAGATGAAGACCTAGTTCATCCATGTACACGCTTCTCTTCCTGATGTATAGGATAATTGGAATGTACCCCCATTATCACTAAATTGTACAAAAAAGATTCGAATACAAAAATGTTTTGTGCTAATATTTCCCTGTTGTCTAGGGCTAGATGTCTTTTGAGCATGATATTGTTTTATGTCCAAGTATTATTTTTAATACAAGAACACATACAAACACATGCACACACACATCTGCAATCTAGAGATCACAACCTCCACTTCTATTATCCATTAAGAGTAAGCTTACAACTTAGACTTAGGTGGTCATAATGTGTCCGCCCATAAACTAAAGTTCATAGTTTCCAATAGAACTTTTGATGACGTGCCATTTATTTCCTTCAACCCTAAGGCTATAAAAATGACTCCCATTGAGATCCCTCCCATAGCCTCCAACTATTTATGATCTCCTGTTGCAATATGTCTCCTCATTGTCTCCTAATTCCCTCCCATCACTTCCTTTTTCTTACTCAATGGATCCTTTCTAGATTGAGTGCGAGAGAGATTTACGTTATTCAAAAACACCAATCAATAAGACATTAGGCTATTCCAAATGTCTAAAACCACTACCACATTAAAAAACACTAATGTCTTTTGCCATAGTCTCTTTTGCTAAGTGGGTATAGTCAGCAATTACTTAGCTATATTTGAGAACACCTTTCAATAACGGTTGTCAACAAGCTTGGTTGAGGTCCATAATAGTCAAATGAAGCATGAATCTAACACTTTTGGCTTTCTAAAAGAATCTTTAGAGGAGAGTTGGGTTAGGCATACTTTCAATGTTTTCAGCGATGATAAAGACTTACCTTAAATGTTATTTCAATTTTAAAATAGTAAACTTATTTTTTTATTCACCTCCATTTCATATTGTGACATGTCTTGACTTTTCTTGCATTCTATCCTTAAAGTGAAGCTTCACCTTGCATAATTCTAGTAAATTCTATAGATACACACACACACACACACACACACACACACACACACATATATATATATATATATATATATATATATATATATTGATGAGCTCTTTTTATTTCACATTTCATTTCACCGCCGCACACGGCTTGACTTTTCTTGCATTCTATAACTTAATTCTAGTCAATATTCGAGAAAGTCTCTTTTATTGCCGAGTTTCCTCCTCACAAACAAGCAAACCAGAAATACTAACACAAATTTAAAATTTGCATGAGTTTTGAACTATTTTCTCACATACTTCACTGCTTTTTCTTCCCTTTACCATGGTTTGCAACGGGTTAGTCTCGATTTTCAAGTGGCTCAAGGCTAAGCTCAGGCAATCCTTTTTTGAACACTGATTCTAGTTGAACTAAACTTAATGATTTTATCATTTTCTTATTGTTTTAGAAAGCCACAGTGACCCTTTCACTTGTTTTAGACTTGTTGATGAAGAAGCACATTCTTGGCAACAATATCAATAATGTTTTAATAGAGTGTTGTCAACTATTTCTTAGAATAGGCATTTGAGTTACAAATACAAACTTCATATCAAATAAAAGTGTCAACATCAAGTTCAAAAGATGGTAAAATGCCTTAGATACATAAACAAGGTAAAGACTTCATGATGGCCTCAAGAAGGCAATATTTTTTGCTATAATAAATTGAGTGATTATTAGAACACATTTGACATGTTAATGGTCTGTGTTTGGGAAAAATGTGTCTCAGCCTAATATCGTGTCGTTTTCAATTTCAAATATGCCAGTTGAGAGCAAGGAGAAAAGGAGAAACTACATCCCAAAATAGAGAAAAATAGTGTAAAACCTAAAAAATAAATCTAATTTTTTAAAATTTCCTCTTGGAAAATTCAAGAAAAGGAATTTTGTTGTTTGGAAAAATGATCTTTCCCGAAAACTTTAATGGAGAGAGGTTAGAGAGAGAGAGAGAGAGAGAGATGCAAAGGGGCACACACACACACGCACACACATTTTCATAATGAAAATGCTCAAAATTCAAATGAGTATAGTGAGGCTTTTTTTTTTTTACCAATATAAAGCGGAGATGTTTATTAGAAAGAGACAAAAAGATACATCGACATGCTCAAGGAGGGAGCATACAGATTGGGGACAGAGTTGGTAGCTAGCTTAAACATCAAGGGGTTAGATCTTGAGAGCATCAAGCTCACATCTAATTTTTACTAGTAAGGTTATGGCATATTGCCACTTTTCCAGCGAAGAGTTCACATCTTCTTGAATCTCTTCCTCCATGATGTCTCTCATGTAGCACAGCTCCTCATCAACTCCAGCACGCTGAAAAAAATCTCCCGAAGTGTCCAGCATCTTGTGCTTCTTCCGGTAGATTCTGCACTCAGCAATGGAAAGTTTTTATATCTGCAAAACAATTTCATCAAAGAAGATTCTCAGGTTTGAGACCTGGTAAGCCTCCTCATACATATAGCAATTCCTCTGCCTCCAGATAGCCCACATGAATTCTCCCCTTATATGGTTCCAGATAATGGATGGGATGCCTACATTATCACCTAACATAACATTTTTCCATGAAAGAGTGCGGCCAAGACAACTCAGAACTAGTTTCCAAAAGGGAAAGTTGAAAGAGCAGTTCATGAAGAGGTGAGGAAGGTCTTCAGGACAATTCTTGCATCTGGGGCAAGTTCCAAGAGCAAGGCCGTCGTCCCTAAGTTTCTGGCCAGTCCAGACAGCTTTGTAGATGATCAGCCAAAGGAGGGCGGATTTCTTTGGGGAAGATGCAGTTGACCATAGGGTCCTAAATTTAAATTTCCATTGCCTCCTATCGAGGGAGAGACCCCATCACTGATTCAGGATGATGTGGAGGGGGGGAGAGAGGGGCTTAGGTACGACCTGAGGATGGGAGAGAAGGTAACCACCTGACCACACAATACCTTTGAGGGAGAGGACAGAGGAGCAATTAAGAAGCCAATGAAAGGAAGCAGGAAGAAGGGCTAGTCGCCTGCGAAGGTATGCAAGTTCCCAAGGCCTCAATTGAAATTTGAGAGAGATTTCTAGGTCAGAGAGCCAGACAAAGGCTGCCGGTGACCATACATCAGCCCAAACGCGAACTCCCTTGTTGTGAATGGTGAGGGCAAGTCTAGAAGTATCCACCTGAACATCTTTGCAGGTGACCCAGGGCAGCCAGATGGAGTCATTCAGTAACAAAGGCTGGCTATGGCTCGATTTCCAGTTAGGGCTCAATCTGAACCTGTGTCTATTCCATGCTCCCCATAAGGACCTCATTAGGTCAGATCCTGTGGCCAGCGAGAGGTGAGGGCTGAATAAGAGGGTGATAAAGGGAAGATTCACCCAACCTTTTGCCTGTGAGAGTCTGAATCTACTTGTGGTCCTGAGAAGCAATACCGACCATTCCTCACGAGGATGGTGAATAGCTCTGACCACCAATTTGACAGCCATCTTGTCGGCGAGAGAGGGGATATGAATGATGCCGAGTCCTCCCTTGTCCCATGGCAGACAACAGATGTCCCATCTCACCTTTGCTCTGCCTTGAGTGAGAGGGTCGCCAGACCATAGGAAGTTGCAGTAGATTTTGTCTATGTCCTTTAGGTGGTCATCGGTGAAGGAGTACGAGCGGAAGTGCGACGCGAGAGAGAGTGCGAGAAGAAGAGCACGACGATATGGTGAACTCGCTCTACCGTAATGTGTAGAGCATAGTGAGTTCTTATTAGGTTTTTACAAAAGAATATGTGTACATACCTGGCGGCCCGCCCACTTACCTGGGCGACCACATTGGGCTTTATACCCCAACAACCTCCCACTTAAAGTCTAATGTGGTACTTGAAGTGTGAGAGAAGCTACTATACAAGCTAATATACAAGAGATGTAGAGAAGTGAAGTACTACCCTACACCTAACTGCTTGCAAAAATGCGCAAAGCTCTCTGAGGGAAGTCCTTTTGTAAGTAGATCAGCAAGATTTTCTGTGGTGTGAACTTTGACAAGCTGAGGTTGCTTATCCTTGAGCATTTCCCTGATGAAATGATACTTCACATCCACATGCTTTGTCTTTGAGTGATAAACTGGATTGCGAGCCAATTGTATAGCACTTTGACTATCACAATATAACACAGGCATCTCTTCTTTGATTCCCAAATCTGTTACTAGTCGATTAAGCCAAATTGATTCTTTGCATGCCTCTGATGCTGCAACATATTCAGCCTCTGTAGTAGATTGAGTAACACAATCTTGTAATCTAGAACGCCATGATACTGCTCCACTAGCCAATGTAAAGACATACCCTGACGTAGACCTTCGGTTGTCTAAGTCACCTGCATAATCTGAGTCTGTAAAACCCTTTACACTTAGCTCCTGACTCCCATAGCATATACGCATACTCTTTGTAGCTTTCAGGTATCTCAATATTCCTTTCACTGCCTCCCAATGTTTCTTGCCTGGGTTTGACATGTATCGACTTACTACTCCCACTGCAAATGCAATGTCTGGGCGAGTAGCAATCATTGCATACATCAAACTACCCACTGCAGACGCATATGGAATCTTATCCATTTCAGCCTGTTCTTCCTCAGACACAGGACAATCTTGTTTGCTAAGTTTCACATATGGTGGCAATGGAACACTCAGTGCCTTTCCCTTCTCCATATTGAAACGTTGCAAAACCTTGTCAATATACTCTGTTTGAGATAACCAAATCAACTTCTTTGATCTGTCTCTCTCAATGCGCATACCAAGTATATGACTTGCCTCACCCATGTCTTTCATGTCAAACGATTTTGCCATCTTTGACTTCAAGGCTGAAATTTCTTCCAAGTGCTTGCCAGCAATCAACATGTCATCCACATACAAAATAAGGATCAGCCAACTACCATCCTTAGCCTTCTTTGTATATAGACAGTGATTGAACTCACTATGTTTGTAGCCTTGAGAAAGCATAAACTTGTGGAATTTATGGTACCATGCCCTCAGTGATTGCTTTAAGCCATAAAGACTCTTTAACAACTGGCATACCCAATCTTCCTTGTCTTTCTCAACAAACCCTTCTGGCTGCTGCATGTAAATTTCCACATCTAAATCACCATGCAAGAACGTTGTCTTGACATCCATTTGGTGCAACACCAAATCTAATATGGCAACCAATGCAAGAAAGCATCTCAATGTAGTCATCTTGACCACCGGAGAGAAGACTTCATCAAAGTCAATGCCTTGTTCTTGCTTAAAGCCCTTGGCAACAAGCCTTGCTTTGTACTTTGGCTGACTATCATGAGCGGTGATCTTATACCTGTAAACCCATTTACAAGGTAGAGCCTTTTTGCCCTGTGGTAATTTAACTAGCTTCCATGTCTTGTTTTTATGCAGATCTGTCATCTCTGACTGCATGGCCAATTGCCAATTCCCGGAGTCCTTCATTTGCACTGCTTCCTTGTAACATGAAGGCTCATTGCAATCAGTCAACATGACATAGTTCATAGATGGAACAAACCTATCAGGAGGTCACATGACACGTCCAGATCTACGCACAATAGGTGGCTCAGGCTCAGCCACAACCTGTGGTTCCAATCTATCCTGTCCTTGCTCCTCTTGAGCCCAGACATTATGTCTTGCACGTGCAGGTCCATCTTCTTGGCAGACAACTCTTCTAATCTCCTCAACCCTCTCTGGTTTAGAATGATATTTGGATTCATTAAAGTGAACATCATTGCTGCGGACAACCTTTCTGGATTCGGGATCCCAAAGTCTGTACCCCATCTCACCAGAATTACCATAGCCTAGAAAGATGCACTTTCTACTCTTTGGCTCAAGTTTGTTCCTAAATTCCTTTGGAACGTGAGTATATGCCTCACAGCCAAAGACTCTGAGATGCTTGTATGAGGGCATTTTGCCTGACCATACCATCTCTGGCACTGAATCCTTCTGCAAAACCTTGCTAGGAGATCTATTTACAAGATGAACAACTGTTGATACAGCTTCAGCCCAAAACCCATTTGGCAGCTGTGCATTAGACAACATACTTCTGACCTTCTCTTGTATGGTCCTATTCATCCTCTCAGCAACACCATTTTGAGGAGGATTGTAAGGAGCAGTAAGTTCACGTTTTATACCTTTTGACTCACAAAAGTCCTAAAAGGCCTTTGAAACATACTCTCCACCATTGTCAGTGCGTAAGCATTTAAGCTTCTTGCCACTCTGATTCTCCACAAGTATCACAAACATTTTGAAAACACTAAACGCTTCATCCTTGTGCTTGAGAAAGTAAACCCATACTTTCCTCGAGTAATCATCTATAAATGTCATAAAGTAAGAAGCTCCCCCTAGAGATAGGTTAGGCATAGGTCCACACAAATCACTATGAACAAGTGCCAACTGTGTATCTCTTCTACTGCTTCTATGCTTATGTGGCTGCTGTGTTTGCTTACCATACAGACAATGTTCACAGAATTCAAAATCATTAAATGAAAATCCAGGCAAATAACCAAAATGAGATAAGATTTCCATTCCCTTCTTGGACATATGTCCTAACCGGCTATGCCACAAAGAAACGTTCAGCTGCTCGGTTACATTGATTACATTTTTAGAGACATTTGATACATAAATCATGTAAAGTCCTCCAGACTTTACTCCATGTGCTACTGTCATAGAACCCTTGGATATCTTCCACATGTTCTGTCCAAAAGTGGTGACGTAGCCAGCATCATCAAGTAAACCTGTGTTGATCAAGCTCTTTGTAATTGCGGGAACATGTCTCACATTCTTCAGCGTGAAAGAAGAGCCATTCTGAAACTTCAATTGAACATCTCCAACACCTAAGATCTCACATGTCTGCCCATTGCCTAGCCGAACATGATCTTTAGTGGTCACATAAGAGGTAAACCACTCCTTGTTTGGAGACACATGAAGTGATGCCCCGGAGTCTATAATCCAGTCACTCAGTGCATTTCCATCAGATGCTGTAAGAAGAGCTGAGTCCATTGTATTCTTCAAGAAGTAGATGTCTCCTGACACTAGACTGTCATCCTCTGCAACAGTGTTTGTCACATTTATTTCTTGAATCTTCACTGAGGACTTGTTCTTCTCACCATGGTCTTCAGCTTTCTCTTTGCCTTTTTCTGCTTTCCATTCTCTGCAATCTCTTTTCATGTGACCCTTCTTGCCACAATGGTAGCATTCTATGTCACTCTTGCCTTTAGCACTGCGGGACTTGCTACGAGACTGATTCCTCTTTCCACCTTTATACTTTTCTTTGGTCCTTCCCCTGACAACTAAGGCTGTTCCTTTGCCTTTGTCCATTGTCTTTCTATTGGTTTCTTCAGTAAACAGACTTCCTTCTACACCTGCTATGTTCAAACCATCTGGAGGTTCAGAATTACTCAAAGCTGTGCGAAAAGTGTCCCAACTTTCCGGCAATGTGATCAACAGGAACATAGCTCTAACAGGTTCATCAAACTTGACACCTTGAGCTGACAACTGACTATAGATTGTGTTGAATTCATTCAGATGATTGGACATAGGTGTCCCTTCTTTCATCTTCAAGTCAACAAGCTTCTTAAGCCAGTATACCTGTGAAGCTGCACTCTACTTCTCATAAAGATCACTCAGCTTTAACCATGCTTGATAAGTCGACATCTCGTCTGCTACATTGAAGTAAACACTTTCTGCCAAAGTCAGCATAATGGTAGAAAGTGCCAATTCATCCATTTCGCTCCATTCATCTTCGTCCATATCTTCTAGTTTTATCCCCTTGAGCTTTATAGGTTTTATCTGCTTCTTTTGTACCAACACGTGTCAAATCTGCTTCTTCCACAATGGGAAATTGGTTCCATCCAGCTTCTTGATATTGTAAAGAGCAGTGTCCTGTGATCCAGCCATAGCTACACTTCACAGTGGTTTAATTTCCTGGGAAAAATTCGGCAGAGTTTCCCTTGTAAACTGACCTCTGAACCAATATCAACCTGTCAAATGAACCAAGAAAGCTTCAGATTCTGCATAAATTTTGGCAGAGTCTCCTTTGTAAAATGGCTCTGGTGTACTCAAAAAACAGACCAAAAAACAGCTCAAAAAACACTGTCTCTCTGACACTGTAAGCTGCGGGTAAACCTGTCCTGCACCTGTACTGTCTCTCACTGTCCTGTCATTGTCCTGTAAGCATAGACTGTGACAATGCCTCAACGGCAGTAAAGCAAAGATGCAATCCCAACTGTCTAACTCACAGTCAATACATCCTAGCCGCCTATCTAAGGGTGCTCGAGGGATCGCTCCAAGACCTGTATCACCGAAAGGATCTCAACATTCGAGAATCCCCCAACTCAATAAAACGTCACTCGACCCTCAACAAAGGCTGCAGTAAATCTGATAGTACATAGACTTCCCACAAAGTCATACATCCACAAATTTCCCACTATATGTTGTAACCGCTGCGGCGGTTGTTTGCTGCGTGACTCACAGCCAGCAAACCTTCAACAAACATACATCATCTCTGACAATACATCCCATGTGGAAGTACCTGCAATGTCAGGATGAAATCTGGAATATCAAGCAGCAAACACAAGCTACTTGATGAACTAGTGGATGTCGCCTACAGTCTGTGTGTAGATGCGCCCGTGTCGTATGTGACACGCCTCCAAGAACTGTGAGCCGTCCTTCGATGTGTAGACAACCACAAATCAACACTCTAGGAGTGTCGATATCCTCAGCACGTGCAACCGTAGGCCGAAAACCCCAAATTTGCAGAGTCAGATCTGCACCCGCTGAGACCACGTAGTCGAAAATGGCCTGCGCAAAACTTTGTCGAAGCCGAACGGTGACCGAGATGACCTCAGAATGAAATTCTGAGCACACCGAGGCCTACAGGGGGGCCTCCAACAAGTGAGAATGAAGACAACATAAGCTATGAGAAAATGGTTGATAACAACCACTCTGCCCATGAGAGAACCTTGGAATCCTTTCCATCTTTCAAGTTTTGACTGAAAACGTTCTAAGACCCACTTCCATCTGTCCTTCAAGGTGATCCCAAAACCCATAGGGATGCCCAATAGACGAAATGGCTAGTGAGGTAGAATCAACTTGCATCCTGAGGCCAAGAGCCATTGAGGAAGAGGGACAACACCTTGTTTCACCCCTATTTTAGAATGATTAATCTTTGAGTTAGAGGCTGTACAAAACAATTGGAGGCAAGTCCAAAATTCCAAAAGTGATTCTTCTTCATTTGCCAAGAGCCCATTAGTGTCATCTGCAAATTGTGAAAGACATTGCTGTCCTTCTGAGTTGGGAAGTTGTATACCTTTTATTTTACCTTCCAGCATCCTGGCCTTGACAAGACAATTGAGGCCATCAGCCGCTATTGCAAACAATAGGGATGCTAGGGGGTAGCCTTGTCTAACTGAACGATTGAGAGAGAAGTAGTTGGACAGTAGTCCATTGAATGCAATCCTTGCCCGGGCGTGTCCAAACAGGGTTCGTACAAACCTGACCAAAAGGGGCCCAAATCCCATCTTTTCCAGACTTAAGAGGATGAACGACCACTCGAGTCTATCATATGCCTTATCAAAGTCCACTTTTACAAATACAAAGTCCTGATTGGAGTCTTGGGCATATTCAATGCCCTCCCATAAAGAAATAACTGCTTCCATAATGTTACGTCCCTTTATAAATCCTTTCTGCTCTGAGGAAATCCATTGCATCAGAACTGGAGTAATTCTATTTGCTATAGCCTAGGCAAAGATCTTATAAACTGTGTTGAGCATCGTGAGAGGACGCCAATTAGACAAGGATTCCCTAGGACCCCTCTTGTGCAAAAGCTTGATAACGCCAATGTTGATCGAGAAAGGCAAAGATTCATGAGAGACTGCTTCCTCCCAAACTTTGAGGATGTAGGGGGCAAGTAGCTTTTTGAACGTTTGGAAAAACTCAGCAGGAAGTCCATCCAAACCCGGTGTCTTGTTAGGTTTAAGCGACTCAATGGCCTCCTGAATTTCTGTCTCAGACAGAGGTGCATCAAGCCGGTGGGAAGTTTCCTACGGGATGACTCTCTTGCGGGCAGCCCATACTTGGGCTCTCGCCAGTTCTATTTTCGAAGAGATGACTTTTGGTGTACTGAACAGACCTTCGAAGTGAGCTCTAGAGTACTCCAAGATCTCCTGGTCGTTAGAAACCTTCCTGACAAGGTCGACAAACAAGGGGACGAGTTCCCTATAGTTTTTCCTCCTCAAGGATTTGAACATGCTTTTGGAGGGTCTGTCTACTTTGCATGCCCACCACTCTTTAAAGAAGAGAGAAGCGTGTTTAAGAGCTAAATCTTCTTCAGCTCTAATCTGAGTTCTAAGAATTGAGAAGAGGGATTGTTGATGCAGATCAGGCGGGGAGTTCTCAAGGACAATGAGTTCAGCATACATAGCCTCTTTCCATCTCTTTCGAATAGAGGTAACATCTTTCCTGGTTTGAATTAGCAGCCGTTGAGACCTTTGGACAGCAGTAGACCAGGCTTTGGCCAGGGATGGGTAGGAAGAGAAGCACTCTGTCCAGATGAGAGAGATTTTTTCCTGCACTACGAGGAGTTTAAACAACTCGGGGTTGGTGTGAAACCAATGGTTCATGATCCTCTTGGCCTTATCATCTAGAGTGATACTGACAGGATAATGATAAGAGAGACAACTAGTGAGGATGGGGTTGACTTTGATGCGATCAAAGAGATTCGCGAGAGGAAGACTCAAGTAACAGCGATCAAGGCGAGCCTTCCTGGATAATCCTCCTGTGCTGTAATTTTGCCAGGTGAACTCTCCTGGAGTGCCAGCGTCCCACAATTGAAGAGAGTCCTTGAGGGATGTCCAGAAACCTTTTCCCCTCCCAGAAATGCACATACCTTTGTTAAGAAAACGGTCCTCAATGGACTCAACCATATTAAAGTCCCCCAACAAGACACAAGGGCCATTGAATTGTGAGAGTTCATCCCAAAGCTCTGCTCTGTTAGCAGTAGAGCCCCCAACATAAATAGAAATGATTCGAAAGTTGACTGGTTGAGGGGGGCAAATGGAGCACCAATACTTGCCCATTCTAGCTGAAGAAGTGGACCAGTGTTTAGGAAAACCCAGAGCTGAGCTCCCTGAACCTCTAGGGTGGTTAGTAGTGATCCATCTGAGGTCCTTGGTAACCTCAGAGAGGCGTCTGTCCAGATCCTCTCTTGTAACTTTGATCTCCTGAAGAGCCACCACATCAAATCGCTTATCTCTGAGCCAGTTGGCTACTTTCTTAGCCTTGGTGGGGTCAGAGAGCCCCTTGATGTTCCAAGAGACAAACTTCATCTATGACTGCGTTGGGGGGGTTTACCAGCACCATCAAACCTTGGAGGAGTCTGAGCGACATTAGCATGGTTGCGTTTGTTATCCTTAAGGATTTCCATGGGGGAAGGGCTCGAAACCGGGACCAAAGCAGAGGAAGAGGGCACACTAGGGGAATTTTCCTTGTTGGAATCATTCTTTCTAATGTTATCGAGAGAGTTGACTTGTTGTTCAAGGGTAGAAGGGGGGGGGGGACTGGAGGAGTGGGGAGAATACATTCTTCATTCTCAGAGTCAGACAAATCCGCAAAGTCTGAGGGTGTGGCGAGGACAGAAAATCTATTGGGCCTAGGAGGGGTTCTCTGAATAGATCTATGAGCCGGGGTGAGGTAGGGCTTAGGGGCATTGGACTGATGAGGGGAAACAACAGAGGCAGGCTGAGTGGGAGCGCCAGGAGAGGTTGCAGTAGGTGATGGAGCAGGGCCTAGGGGGGGAACGGGAGCAGGATTCTTAACCGGACAATTTCTCACATAATGGCCTTCCACACCACATAGGAAGCAAGCCTTGGGTAAGTACTTGTACACTAGAGGCTGCTCAAAACCCTAACCGTCATCTGTGAAAATGTCAATGGCTGAGGGCAAGGGAGCAGAGATGTCCATCTCTACTAGAACTTGTGGGTGCCACGAAGGATTAAACTCTCTTCTGGGTCTTCCCCCAAGTACTTTGCCTAACTTCGAGGCAATCATTTTGAGGTGTTGATGGTAGTGAAGTGGGAGATTGGGTAGCTCAACCCAGACATGATAGTGCTTCTGGGCAGACACTTCGGGGTTGAAGTGCTTATTCCATCGGGAGAGAAGAAGGGGGGAGCTCCTGATTAGCCAGGGACCCATTCTGATGATGTCAAAGGCCATCTCGGCTGTCTGGAAAACAAAAAGGTAATGGTTCTTGGGCAAAGAATGAATGGTTTCCAGGACAACACCCCTTGACCCCCACTATTGTTTGATCTAGCCTTTGAGAGTCTCAGAAGGTGGCCTAGGCCTTGCCAAAAGTCCTATCACCGCCCTGGCTTCAAGGTCCTTTTCAAGCTTGGATATCTGAGATGCAGCGAGAATGACGGAAGGCTTACCTCCATGGTTGCTGCACTTGGCTGCTTGAGGATGGCTTTGGCAGTTGGTGTTGAAGACCGAAGCGAAACTCGCGGGGTTGGGCCCCTGGCAGCCTTCACCAGGGATCAAAAGTGGTCTTGATGTTCCAAGGATAGAAGCTTGCCCGTCATGCTGAAGAGGGTTGGAAGTTTGGTGAAGAAGGTATGCTTGATGAATACGCTCAGCTTGTTCAGAGGAAAAAGCTTTGAGTAGAATGGGGGGCATTGGGGCAGGGAGGGCAGCAAATGCATTGTCACGTAGAAGAGATGAGGGTGGGGTGATCCATGCATTGAGCTGTTGTGACTGGGCATGATGAGCGAGAGAAGCTCCTAGGAAGTCGGGGAAGGACATGGCCTCGCCAGGGTGAAGGACTGAGCGGCTCTGCGTCTCCCGACACACTCTTTGGCAATGTGTCGAATTTCAACATCAAGTCACCTTCGCATGCATTTCACACCCTTAAAGTGAAGCTTCACCTTGCATAATTCTAGTAAATTCTATAGATACACACACACACACACACACACACACACACACACACACACACACATATATATATATATTGATGAGCTCTTTTTATTTCACATTTCATTTCACCGCCGCACACGGCTTGACTTTTCTTGCATTCTATAACTTAATTCTAGTCAATATTCGAGAAAGTCTCTTTTATTGCCGAGTTTCCTCCTCACAAACAAGCAAACCAGAAATAGTAACACAAATTTAAAATTTGCATGATTTTTGAACTATTTTCTCACATACTTCACTGCTTTTTCTTCCCTTTACCATGGTTTGCAACGGGCTAGTCTCGATTTTCAAGTGGCTCAAGGCTAAGCTCAGGCAATCCTTTTTTGAACACTGATTCTAGTTGAACTAAACTTAATGATTTTATCATTTTCTTATTGTTTTAGAAAGCCACAGTGACCCTTTCACTTGTTTTAGACTTGTTGATGAAGAAGCACATTCTTGGCAACAATATCAATAATGTTTTAATAGAGTGTTGTCAACTATTTCTTAGAATAGGCATTTGAGTTACAAATACAAACTTCATATCAAATAAAAGTGTCAACATCAAGTTCAAAAGATGGTAAAATGCCTTAGATACATAAACAAGGTAAAGACTTCATGATGGCCTCAAGAAGGCAACATTTTTTGCTATAATAAATTGAGTGATTATTAGAACACATTTGACATGTTAATGGTCTGTGTTTGGGAAAAATGTGTCTCGGCCTAATATTGTGTCATTTTCAATTTCAAATATGCCAGTTGAGGGCAAGGAGAAAAGGAGAAACTACATCCCGAAATAGAGAAAAATAGTGTAAAAACCTAAAAAATAAATCTAATTTTTTAAAATTTCCTCTTGGAAAATTCAAGAAAAGGAATTTTGTTGTTTGGAAAAATGATCTTTCCCAAAAACTTTAATGGAGAGAGGTTAGAGAGAGAGAGAGAGAGAGAGAGAGAGAGAGAGAGAGAGAGAGGGAGAGATGCAAAGGGGCACACACACACACACACACACACACACACACAAACATTCATAATGAAAATGCTCAAAATTCAAATGAGTCTAGTGAGGCTTGAAACTTGAAATGTCACCAATCAAAGTTAATGTGATGGTGACCATTGGATGGTGAGAGGTGCAAAGAAGAATTGCACGTTTTCTCTACCACTCCCTTATGACCTACTTGGCCCAAAAGGATAAGAAACGTCAAATACTTAATGCTGCTCAAATCTTTCTCTCTTACTACATCCATTGCCATCACTAGGCATATAACTTTTTGATAATATTGGATAGGCCTTGCATTGTGCAGATGTGGACTCTTCGCAATGGACTTCCAACACTTTGTTTTAGATTAGGGTCATACAAAGTTCAATTGGGTGCTAGCACTAGCGGACACATCCAGATAATGCACTTTAGAGCCTTCAAATAATCCACCATATTCCACTCGAATGTATATGACCAATGCCCTCCACTATGACCCCATGCCCTCCACCATATTCCACTCGACTGTATATGACCCCATGCCCTCCACCTCAAAAACATGTTGTTCCTTTAATTACTGGTTATCTCTTGAATGTTTTCCTAAGCACAATCAATGCAAAAATTTTAAGTTCTCCAAGGGGACTTATATGTAGGAAGGTCTACCTTATTAGTAACACTGTTAAGATCAAAATTCATTGCTCTACATCATGTAATTTGTGCTTTACACATGAAAGTAGCAAGCAAAAATTTGTTGTTTCAGAATTGCACGCTAAACCAATTGGGGAAATCACTTTTTATGCTTGGACCATTCATAATCTTTGTTTCCTTGACAATTTTGCAGTCATCTAGCTTAATTACAAAAACTAACCACACCATTGCATCACCTCAAAGAGCTAAATGATGTGGATGTGTAGTGCAATCAATTTGTAAAGAAAAATATATGTTTCTTATAAACCACTTCCTCTAATGGATGTAAGTATGTGCCATCAATATGGAAAGGTCTTCCTAGCTTATATAGCACCTCAAAAAATGGATTGGGGAAAAGTGTGTTTTTGAAGGAGTTTGGAGGTGAAGATTCTTTATTGTTTCTTTTTTCTTTTTTTGCAAAACTCACCATATGTGAGTGGAATGTGAGGCTTCTTTGATTGTTTCTCAAGAAACATAAAAATTGGGAAATAGAAAATGGCTTGGGTAAAAGTCTCTATTTTTGTTTGGACTTTTGTTATGATATGTCAAATACTCTATTGGTGAGAAAATAAGTTGTATTGAAAATACTCTATTGGAGCGCGGGTATCTTGATGAGTTAGCGGAAATATAGTGGATGTCACACTAAGGGTGGGGACTATGAGAAGTGGCTACACTTGATCATGCATACACCCTGTTGTGTTTTTTATATTTGTTGGTAGATGAATAAAAAAAGAGTATGGGAGTCATTCACTTCTGGCGGTGTCCACCTTTACATTATGTTGGAACATCAATAATTTTCTCATCTGAGCTTATCATATGTGAATTCTATCTAGCAGATGCAAATTCTATGTTTACAAGAACACCTTTCAATTTTACCCAAAGAAAAATATGCCTCTATTTTGCGCACTTTGGCTTGAACTATAAACAAAGAGACGTGCTAAATTGTACATGGGGGTGGATTGGACCCACATTGTGAATTGTCTTCTCCGTGCACCTTGGTGTGTGTCTCTCTTGCTCTCTCCATGTCTAAGTTAGTGTATCATTGTGTGCAAGACTTCTATGGTTGTTTCTACGAGACACTTGGAATTGAAAATGTCCTTTATTTGAGATTCTTACCTCATCAATGAATCTGGCAATAATTTGGCAACAATCTTGTCAAATAATTTTTTGCCCAATATTTTTGTAACATTCATCTAATCTAAGTGAAGATCATAGTGAGTTTTCAATGAGGATGCTGGACATCCCACTTCCTATAAGAGAGCTATAAGAATGAAATCTTTTAAAGTGGTTGAGCCATATTGTAACTCTTTGAAAAGGCCTTTTACGATTAGCTTAGTGTAGTAAGTGACCAGATAGGCATTTGATGCATTCACGATTGTGTTCTAAAAGACGTAGGAAGTTTAGGATTTCTTGGAACTAATAGAAGTTAGCCATTAATCACAAGAAGGTAGAGGCCATATGTAAGGCACTAGTTCCTACTACTTTGAAGGAGACTTCTAGATCTTTGGGCCATATAAGGCATCTCTTTATAATGGCTTAGCGCCATTTATAGAGTGAAAATACACTCATTATCTCTTTGATAGATGTAAATAGAGTCTTCATTAAGATTGCATCATTTAATTTCTTATGGCATATCAAAAGTTTCTATTTCTTTTGGGATGATGGGCTTTTAAGCATTTTTTGGATGTCTCAAATTAGCTACTTTTTAAAGTCAAATTTGGCCAATTCCCCTAATGCACAAGGAAACTGTTGTAGCTTGCCTAAAAGATCTACCTTGGTTATCAAAAAACTTTCCATAGCTATCCTAACAGCTTCCAAGGGATCATCAACTAGATCTACAATCATAATCCTCTCAGATTTTTTCCAAAGGAAGAATCCTTATATTCTTATGCTTATTTAGTTCCCTTATTAAGACTCTAACTTCCGCTCTTCTTCATAAAATCAAATTTGTATCGTGGGTTAGTTCCAATTTTTTATGTTGATATGCTAATTACAATGGAAAAAGCAATTATACAGAGCTGAGAGAGAGACTCTTGTTGTGTAGAACATAAATACAACTTAGGCTAACCATATGGCTTTGGTATTTTTTATTAGAAAACAAAACTTGCAAGGAAGTTGGTTTACATAGATTTTGATTACTATGGACATTGATTATTTAAATTACTTTAGAAATTAGATTGTCATTGTATCATACTCTTGCGAAGGAGCATGACATTGTTAATGATTTAAGCAGCTTTGAATTGATGAACTTATGCCTTTTTAATGAATGGGTTCATGGTATGATCAGATGTTTATGTTTACCCGTTAACCTCATGAGAGTGTAATACGAAAAACATGGGACTTCACAGTGGGAAGCTCTTACCTCCAGCTACAGTACTTGCTGGGCAATGTCTAATCCCATCATAATCATAAAAGTACTTGTCTTGATTGAGTAATTCTATCAAGTACATACAATATGAGGGGTTCGACTGCTCGAAATTGATTGGTCATATACATCTTGTATGCATATGCATCAAACTTTATGCATGATGATGTGTGAATCATCTCTTAAATGAAGGCTTCTAATTTTCTTTTTAAAAAAGGTTTAAGTATAATTTGCTGCACTAAAAAAGACGTAAGGTGTTGAAGACGCAAGCACTGACGTGGAGTTATGGGCATGATGTGGATTTGTTAGCACTTACGTCGCCGTGTGTGCTAGCCTTGAGCTCATCAAGCACCAAGGTGAGAAACTTCAGGCATTGAGATGCCTGTAGGTGAAGGTACTGATGATGGAGAATCTACATAGAGTGAATCTCCGCTAGCACTTGATTCTTTATCGTGAAAGCAATGGTGCCCCTTTAACTCACTAGCTTCTGCTACCCCCTTCTCTATAGGAGGCAAAGGATTCTGACTTCCCATCTCCACCCTGGCCTCGTCTGGGTCTACATATCATAGAGCTACCATCATGCCCTGCTTTCTATAGTGCCACTCAATCGAATACTTCAATGTCAAAATACTGCGCTTTGCCTGTGCTTCATTGCCTACGCGCACATCTTTCGGACCCACACCAACCATGACACTTGTGTGCCAGGGCATCCCCACAATGCTAGGGAATATAGCTCGAGGTGCATCATCTCCAGCAAACTCAGCCTTCACCATACCAGAACCATTGTCACACACAAGAGGTTGCACTTCCTCGACATCCACCACTTCATTCACCTTCTCTCTATGCACAATTGACTCCTTGTGTGCAGTCTCTATCTTTGAGGGGAGAAAGCTTATTGCCTCAAGCGTTGTTCCCACAAGCTCTCACATATCTGTCCAAATTCTCACCTCAGATCACCACCTCCAAGACCTTGCACCAATGCTCCGATACCACGTGTTGAGAGTGCAAGGGAAGCCAATAGCTTCACGTATAGACATGGGTATGGGAGAGAGAGCACAAACAAGAGATGAGAGAGAAGATAAGGCAATGATGGAGCAAAACAAAAGAGAGATTGCATTAGACTTATTGTACTATTAAATAGCCTTTACAATATGTTCACACACAAGTGTCCGCCCAAGTTTGTCTGACCCCAACACTTACTGCCTAGGGCCTTGCTTGATTTGCAATCCAAGTCAAACTTGTGAAAGCTACACTTGCTGCTTGTAGAGATAGCCGTGCTATCTTCCTCAAATTCGTAGAATGTTTCTGCAAAATAAACTCAAAATCAAGTTAGCTTTAAATAAATCTACATACCCGTGACCTTGTCGACCAACTGAGGTTGTTAATTCATGCAAGCTTGCTCGTGAATGGTCTATGGTTGCTCTAGCTACACTAGACCCGAGGATACCTGTTCACTTGCTTAACAGGACCACTTTGATTGTCAAAGTCGTGAAAGCTTGGCACTATTCCTGTGCGGATGTTGGAAAAAATCCTCACTGAATATTTTTGATTATTTAGAATGCCCTCGGTACAATAACTTGATTGCCAGCCCTTGGCTACAAGATTGATGTCATCGTTCACTCTTCGGCAATGAGAAATCCAATGTCATAGTCTTGCTATTCTATGTTGCATGATTGCCAAAGAAACCATCCATGTTGAAGATCATGGCTGCATCATGCTCCCCGACGATCACAAGTGCCTGGTAGACCTCTTAGCTACGGTAGCTTGGACCGTCGGCATGCTAGTTACTTAACACATAAGGCACTTTCTGAAATGTAGGGTGCCAAGCTCGATATGAGGCGAGTAGAGGTTGCCGAGGTTGTTGCATGCTGATTTTATGTACTGGATGCCTTTAATATCAATGCATGCAACCTTGCAGTGAATTTATGCATTTAGAGCATGGGAATGGTTGTTGCATGCTGATTTTCTGTACCGCATGCCGTGCATGCCAATGCATGCAGCCTTGCAATGAATTTTTGTGCTAAGGGCATGGGAAAGCATTTCGAGCACGGGGGGGGGGGCAAGATAGGGTGCCCCAACTCAAAAAATAAACATGTGAAAATCCCACGCTTTGTAGCGATGGCAACAATCACTGAGACAAGCACATTAGAAGTGGGACTTGAAGCATCGCGTGTGATGCTCCCATGCCGTTGCAACAAAAACAAAAACCATGCCTCATGCCATGGCACTTCTATTGAGCCTATCTGTGCGCGCTTCTCTGATGGCTGTCCTCGGCTCCAACTTCCCTTCAATCGATGGTTCTTGCCTCCTCTACAGCGAGATTTGTCTTGCAAGCCCCGTTTCCTGCTCTGCCGATGCTTTAGGGCTTTGCAAAACGACTTATCCCCTACTCCTTCCAAGCTTCTTTGGTTTGCTCTCCATGGAGAGAGAGAGAGAGAGAGAGAGAGAGAGAGAGAGAGAGAGAGAGAGAGAGAGAGAGAGAGAGAGAGAGAGAGAGAGAGAGAGAGAGAGAGAGAGAGAGAGAGAGAGAGAGAGAGAGAGAGAGAGAGAGAGGCCATGCATCGCCATGCAAAGCTCATGCCTTCTCCCTCTTGCTCCTCCTTGCCCATCGAGCTCTGATACCAATATGTGATCGTGGGTGGACATGCATATTGATCTCCTCCCAACCTCCCTACTTATAGCCCTTGGCTCTTGCAAGTAGGACCCCTTAACCATATGCCCTTGCCCTTGGCTCCTAGCCGTACCCTTGTCCTAACAAAAGACATGCCCACCTCTTCATCAAATGTCCATTCAACCAACCTATCCTTGCTCCTCTGATTAAAGTCCTTGGCTTTACCCCCTCTTGGCAACAACTATTATTAGGAGAAGGTGTTGGTCTCCCTTTTGCCTTTTGGAACAAGGATTGCTTTTAGTTTTTGTGAATAATTTGGAGGAAAGAACTTACTATGTGTATGAAAGTGCTTACCAAACTCCTAGTCCGAAAATACTTTTTGACTTTGTGTTTTTGCAAGATAAAGAATTATGCTCCGGCCAAATCAAAATACTTTTTGACGTTGTGTTTTTGCAGGATAAAGACTTATGCTTGTGCCACATAAGAATATGGAGGAAGAGAATTGCCATTCTCCATGGAACTTCTTTGAGATGTGAAGCATTGTAAGATGAAGGTAGGGTTGGAAAATTCCCGAGGGGAACTTTGCTCATCTTGAAGAATGGACCCGGGAAATCGATTATCAAGTTCAAGGGGTTATAGGAAGAATCTAGGAAGGTCAAGCATTCTTAGATACTCTTCAAAGGGAGTTGGACTATCTACCTCGGGTATGATGGAGCTCTGGTTGTGCTGTGGCTGGTTGTCCCCCCTAGTAAGGGATATTTTGAATTGTAATTATGCTCGGATTATAGTAGTGGCTTCGAACTCGTCCTATCATATCTCCAACTTTTGTATCACCGTAAACAGTCAATCTTTGAGTCTCTTTTTATGGTGAAAAAAAGAATTATGTATGCTTAAGAAAAGTTTTTTTTGAGGAACATTGAGTGGGAACAACCCCTAGATACCATATTTAAAGAGAGAAGATTCAGATGTATGGATTGGGCAACTAAAACACCTCATGCGTACATATCGACCAATCAGATTCGCAAGCGGCCAACAAGAAGAAATTGGACAACTGACTGATCGTTTTTTTGCTGCCCGTCCTCTCGGGCCTCGGCTTCGTATCAGCGTGTGTGACAAACTTATGGCTTATACATGTCTTCCTGAAATTTGCAGCTTCTGAGTTCTACGATCCCCATTCTCCCACAGACGATCATAGGAGCAGGCGCTTCTGTCGAAGTTTCAGGTGGGCGCTTCTCTCTCTCTCTCTCTCTCTCTCTCTCTCTCTCTCACACACACACACACACACACACACACACACACACACACATTTTTGTGAAAACCTTCAATTTCACGCGTGCGCACACACACAAGCACGAAGAGAGAGAGAGAGAGAGAGAGAGAGAGAGAGAGAGACCAATGACTTACGCACGGGCCAAAAAAGATGTAAAGCTCTTTTAAATAGGATCGCCTTGGCACATGCTGAACTGGCACTCGCTGACGATTAAAATTAGGATACGTTCCGGCAGAGTGTCTGAGAACAAAAGGTTCCCTCGCCATTTTCTTGTTCCTGTTTGATATTTGGATGAGAGATGGCAGGAGTTCTAACCATAAACCTTTTTTATATGCAATCTTTTATGTGTCTCAGATTGGAAGCAGTTAGTGTCTCCACGAAACCAGTTGAGACAGTGGTGGCTATTGCTTGTCATATAAGCAATTTTCTTCCTTTTTGGATCCAGCAATCCTTTGCAGAGAAGGCTGAACCAAGTAGAGTTGGAATTTTCAGCTGGATATCATCTTCCAGAGCCTTAAAGCTGAAACATTTGTAATTAATAATGTGATGCAGGCAGCGTTCAGCTTTGTTTATTTCTGAATATTGGGAGTAAATTTTCACAAAATAGACACATTTTCCTGCTGGATTTGAAATTCAGAAGTGGCGAGATCCTCTCTGTTGTTTCTTATGACTCACATCACTTCACCAAAGGTTGTAGTGCCTCCTTTTGGTTGTACATTGCTTAGCCCAAGACAAGTGCTGCGTACAGATAGATCAGATATCTTCACTTGTGAGCCTTATTTCATTCTCAGACAACGCGGTGTTTTATGGAAACAGAAGGGGTCCTATGGGCGTATGAAGCACTTTTCCTCAGCGACATGCCAGTATTCATGTCTTTCAAATGCTCATAATTTGGGCTCTAGTGAGAAAGGGTGTTGGAGGTTACATCAAAGTGCTTCATCAGTGCCTCACACTCGCTGCATATCTTGTCCTGATAATGGTGCTGCCATACCACGTTTTCCGTCTGCAAAGTCTGGATGTTGGCTTCCTTTGTATGCCTCGAAAATCCACCCAACAGAATATACTGGTGGGGTTTCAAAGAAGTATCAAAGAGTCTATTGTCAACATGAGGATGTCATTGCCGCTGGAGAACTGGATTGGAAAGGGTTAGCACCTCCAGAGTATATCAATACTTTTCAAGGAAAGGAAGAGTTGTCTGGGGTTGCCTCAATTGTGGACAACTTATTTGTAAAGCCACAGGAGTCTGACCAGAATGGTACCGCTAAAAAGCAGGAAGCAGACCCTTATCAATCAGTCACACATGACAATGCTGCGACAGCCATGGATTTTTCCAGGGAAAGTAACCCAGAAGAAAGTATTGTTGAAAAAGAGGCCTGGGAACTTTTGAAAAATGCTATGGTGTATTATTGCGGAAATCCTGTTGGAACGATTGCTGCCAATGATCCCTCAGATCCGACTCCTCTGAACTATGACCAGGTGTTCATTCGGGATTTTATTCCTTCAGCAATTGCATTTCTGCTGAAAGGAGAAACAGAGATTGTACGGCATTTCATCCTCCACACTTTACAGCTTCAGGTTTGTCTATCTTTTATGGCACATGTAGTTAGAAAGTAAGTTAGAGCAAGCATACCTTCATATTGTTGGTTGCATGTGTTTTGTTCGAATTTAATGAGAGTGTTTGCATCTGAAACCCCTTGCTGTAATTCAGTCAATGGATTGGAAGTGACATTGTTAAGAAGGTCCAATTCATTGAAGGAACTTGTAGCAAGTTGATGAACATACGATAAGCATCCACATAAACAATAGAAGATGGTCAAAATGATTTACAGACTTCGTAAGTCTACAGCAACACCATAATTGCTATTGTCTTGGCTAAAATGCTTGACAAACTTTGAAAATCTACAGAAACACCATAATTGCATGAATACATCAAAATGACTGAAAATCATACCCAAAATGATCTACTACACAGTGTGAATTTGTGAGGGCTATTTTGTGGCCGTGCTCCCTATGTGAGGTATTCCACCCGTGCCGCTCTTGTCAGAGGTGTTTCCGTCCATCCACCTGTTGTCACTTCTTTTGTGCTATCAGAGCTCTCATGTTTGCTCTGACCTGGGTCTGTTTCCAGGCTTTCCGACGCCTTGATGGCTCATGGATTTACTTTTCCGGTTTTGCATTGAGAGCTCGCTAGTCAAGGTTTGCTTTGACTGTGTCGCAAGGAGTCGATTGGGACCTGTGTTTATCACTTGGATCTGTTTCCAGGCTCTGACGCCTTGATGGTTCATGGATTTAATGTGAGCTTGCTAGCAAGGTTTGCTTTGACTGTGCTGCAAGGAGTTGGTTGGGATCTACATTTTTCAGCCAGGATCCGATCTTTGAGCTGATGGTGCTCCAACATAGCTTTGGAGTTCCAGTCTTGGAGTTCATGTTGCAGCTTGCTGCACTGCTTGTTCGTGAGGTTTGACGACTTGATCTGTTGCTGATGCGGTTGGGACCACTTTGGAGTCACTTGTTTGAGAATTGGGTGCCCATGTAGCATCTACAGAGAGGAAATACATTGCTGATTTTACATCAAATCTAGATTGATCGTATTGTCTATGTATTTCGAGAGGTTCTAGCAAGGTACGAGGAGACACATCAGTTGCCATTTTGGCCAGATTTGGAATGGTCATCAACTCACTTTATCTGCTATTTACAACAGTGCACCAAAAACACTTAAAAATTGAAAGTTGTGCTATCAATAATTGGCATGTAGAAACCACATCCCAGTGTAAAACCCCACATTAGCAATTCCATACGCTGTGCCACTTAGTCCATATGCATTCCACGTTAGCTTTGTCCGATGTCTGTATAGTTGTGTGATTCACGCCATGCTTTTGGGCCGCTCTGGTTGGACTTGAGCGATCGGATCTTGCCCGTGTCGTCTCCACTCCGCTCCAATTGGGTACATTAGTGACATGTCATCATTTTGTGACATCCCCCAATAAAAGAAGAGTTATCGCCCTTGATTATGCTTGCAAAACACACACATCAATAGTTGGTAGAGGTGGCTCTATGCAGGCATCCCAACGACTATCCACGCAAAGCAATACATGCACAAAGCATGCACTAACACATACGACAAACAAATCACATTCACGTCTTGGTTCGCGCTTACAAGACAATACACTCGCAAAGCATGGACTAACACATATGACAAATTGTGAGAAGTGGCAATGGAAGATGGACGGATATGGCTGAAAACAGCGGCAATAGGTGCCTTCAGATCCAATGGTGGACAACCACCACCTCCGAATGCAGTACCTCTAGCAACCCTGTTGCGGCGATCACCTAGATCTGCAATGGGGAGAGTTGCCTAGGGCAAGAGGCATAGAGGAGAAAGATCTTGCAAAAATGCAAAGGTAGAGCACATAGAGAAGGCAATCTGGCAAAAAAGCTAGAGGTAAAAATGCCACAGAGAGAGAGAGAGAGAGAGAGAGAGAGAGAGAGAGAGAGAGATTGAGATTCAGAACACTCGCAAGCATTAATGGTAACTAAATTGATGTACATGGTAGAGTTTTGGCATCTCAAGTGAACTGCCCAATGTGGTCCCATTATTTATTTTGGCTTTTAGGTATTTATTTTACTTATTTGTAAAGCCTGGGTAGGGCAATTTAATGAGGTTGCTATATATGCAACCCCTTGCCTCCATTGTATACACATTCAGTTTATGCATTGCCAAGGTTGATTGGTTCAGGAGACTCTCTCTCTCTCTCTCTCTCTCTCTCTCTCTCTCTCTCTCGTGCTCACTCTCCTTGGTCTCTATGCTTCCGCATCGTCGACTTTGACATGGTATCAGAGCCGTGTTGGTCAAGAGCTTTGGTGGAGGAGCGTCGTTGAGAAGAAGAGAACCTCGCTCGATGCCGACGCCTCCTCCATCGGCGTTTTAAAACGTTGGTCTTCTAGCGGCGTCTCAGAGCCTTTGTGCTCTGGACGACATTGCTTGCTACCCGCGGATAGCGTTTCGGTTGCCCGCCACCTCTTAGCCCTGTATCATAGCCGTTGATGCACCTTTTGAGCCCCCCCCCTCGCGAGTTTTAAAACGCCAGTGGCGGCGGCTATTGGTGATAACGACAATCCTTCCTCTCTGGCCAGCGTCTTGAAACACGGACTACGAAGACCCCCCCCCCCCCCCCCCCCCCCACACACACACACACACACACACACACACATACACACACATTTTGGCTTAGCGTTTTTACACGCTTTGCACAAAAGAGTTGTGGGCGCCTTTAGGTAGCAAATTGGCTGGCCACTTCGGGAGTGAAAGTGTTTATTGGAGCACTCTTTGGGCAGTGAGGCAGATCCTTGGCAATCATACTTCAAAAATCCCCTCGTTAGGGCAGCAGAGAGGGATTTTGTTGACGTTGTCTTCGATTGAATTGAACGGGCAGTGCCGAGCTTTGAGCGGCCGATCGGCGAGGAGATTGGAGCTTGAGAGAGGGATAGCAGAGTTTGTGGAGCCCACTTTGTGTAGAGCTCTCTGTGTAGAGGAGTGGATCAGCTTGGAGTCTTTTTTTTGCGGCCCACCCTTAGAGTGCGAGAAGGCTTACCATATTACCATACCTTGCAACTTCAACATGGTCCCCCCTTGCTCAAGCGCCAGCGACAAATTGAACGGAAATAACTACGCTCATTGGAATTTGATCATGCGACTTTGGTTCTCACCGAAAGGCTTATGGGATATTGTCGACAGCTCGGAGCCCCGTCCCACAAGGGATCCCAACAACAACTGCACCCGCCTTCAAGATGACGAATATCTTAAATCGTGTGTTAATTGGGATGTAGCAATGCGAAGGCAATGTCGGCCATTGCGGAATCTCTTACAAAGGACATTTCTCCAACCATTCAGACTTTGAAGACTGCCAACAATATGTGGTTCAAGCTCGTCGGGATGTTATTGAGATTCTACGATGCGAGTAGTCACACTTCTTGGACAGTTATTTGCCCTTCAGTTTCCACAAGGAAGTTCCATATAATCATTTCTTATGAAGGCTAATGTTATTCATGATCAACTATCGACTATGAAAAGTGCAATGACGAGTACTCAATTAGCTGCTTTGGTTCTCACAAAGTTGCCTGAGGCGTATAAAACGGTGGCTAGAACACTTCGGCTACAAGTCACGAAGGAAGAGTTGGAATTTGATGGTCTCAACTCTTTTCTCATTGAGGAGGAAGCCGTGTTGATAACTCAAGGCAAAATTCAGATTTTTGAGACAGGTGGGAAGCACTTGCTTCTTCGGATTCCAGAAAGAGGACCAAGAACCGTTGTTACAATTGTGGAAAGCATGGTCATTTGGCCAAGGATTGCAGATCTAAAGGCAACGGTAAAAGCAAGCATCATGAGGAAAGCAGTGATAGTGACTCAGGGAAGGACAACAAAGAGGCTGCTGGTGTGGTGATGACTACACTGGCATAGATTCCTGCCTTCTAGTCACATGGAGACCAGTGTCGCCACCAGCTTCATCCAAAGAGAGGCTTGTGAGTGACAGAGAGGGGCAAACAGTGCTCCGTATAATTAATTTGGACCCTTGTGTTGGAGTTCAAGTTATCGGTGTTTGAACCCGTAAGTCGGAATTCAAGGCACATGCATTTGGCGAGGAACCAATGAGACAAATCTAAAACACTATGGATGACAGGATGTGTTCCACAATTCATTATCTTGGAGTATTATATTTTTGTGAGAGTGCGTGAGAGAGAGAGAGAGAGAGAGAGAGAGAGAGAGAGAGAGAGAGAGAGAGAGAGAGAGAGAGAGAGAGAGAGAGAGAGAGAACACAAACGCTAGATGTGGGGAAGAGGGGGCGATCATCCCCCCTTGACTACCAGAACAAGAGACATTCAATGCAACTATTGGTGTGTGTAGTGGGTACCCCCCTTGGCCTCACATATATAGATGTCCAAGGGGAGGTCGAGCAGTACAAAGGGATGCTCCACGACCCAACAAGGAAAAAAAGGTGTAGGACGTCGGGACAAAAGACAGGCGGCCGGACAATGCAGCCTATATGCATATGCTATGTGTGGCCAGCGCGGAGGCACACTAGCTGTACATGCATGTCCTAGACCTGTGAAGCAGCAGAGTGGTGTAAGTAACAATTTTGGACGTGATGTGTTCACCGTTCACGAATGGGGATTCTTGGACGTAGTGTGGTCTACAATTCATTTTTCTAAAAAGGCAACCGATGCTCAAGATGGCATTCTTCTAAGGTACACAGTTGAGGGTAGCAAATCCGAGGTGTATCCAATAGTCCAAGCCCTTCTACAATGGTGTCCATGGTAGCTTCTTCATCGACTTGGTCTCACTATTGATGTCCACTATGAGCTGTAGCCTATAGAGAGGGTATTAGAATTTTGGCATCTCAAGTGAACTGCCCAATGTGGTCCCTTTATTTATTTTGTCTTTTAGGTATTTATTTTACTTATTTGTCAAAGCGTGGGTAGGGCAATTTATAGAGGTAGATATATATGCAACCCCTTGCCTCCATTGTATACACATTCAATTATTCATTGCCAAGGTTGAGTGGTTCAAGAGACTCTCTCTCTCTCTTGCGTGCTCACTCTCCTTGGTCTCTACGCTTCCACATCGTCGACTTTGACAGTACAACCAATGGGCATCCCTTCCCTATATAGGGAAAGGTGAAAAATGCTAGACCTCCCCAATAAAAACCCCTCGATCCATAAATGTGGGCAATTGGGAAAAAATCTGATAAAAAACATAAATATTGCTTGTAGGTGGAATCCAATGGTACTGGGTATCAGGGAAAAATACCTTCGAGGAGTGGTAACAAACTCTAATACAAACATTAATCATATTCACATCTTGGTCTGCATTGGACTTCAAATACATCATTGATCCGTGCTGGATCTATCTAGTCTTTTACCTCACATGCTCAAAGTTCAAACAAACAAACATATAATATGAAAGAATAAACATCTTTGTTGCAACAATAATTTTCATTTCATATTTACATAAATATAAGACACTATACAGAGTATTTAACTTAATACCCTCTAAAATGTCAGTCATAATTGATTGACTATGTTAGTTGATCTGTGACAAGAGTGTGGAGGCACTCCTATATGCAATGGACACTTGTAATAGACTTGGACACTCCAAACCAAAGATACACTGCAACACATGTGAGAAACTGCAAATAATTGAACTTTATTGGACAGAGAGAGAGAAAAGGAGAGTTGACACGGAATGACGGAGTTTTGTCCGCAGATGCACTAGTCTTTTGGTATTTCTTTAGTATTGCTTCGCATAGTTACAACTCCCAAGGGTCCAACTCTCTCTGAGACTTTGCGTCCAGATGCCCCTTGAGAGTGGCCCTCTGGGCACTTATAAACAGTACAAGGGATGCCCAAAAGTAGAGCCCCAAAAGCATGAGTTCTAAAAGCTCTTGCAGCCAAAAGCCAGCAACTTGTGGAAGGTGTCAACGACACAAAGTGACCAATAAAACCGCCGAAAATGGGCTGAAAACCCAAAAACGTAGATGAAGATCAAATACGCAAATGGATCTAGAGGGGTTTTCCGCGACAAAGATGTCCAGAAATGGTAGCGCTAGCAAGGAATCAGCAGATCTGATGTTTCTTGCAAAAAACGCAGGGTGAAGTGACGTCCTCCGCGACAGAAATGCTCTCGTTCCTTCGCTTGCCTGGCTGATGCAAAAACGTTGGCAGATCTGGCTCCAATTTGCAGAAATGCTGGCTGATCCAGCCCTTGGGAGAAACTGAACATCGAGAATCTTGCCCACCTCTGCTAAAAGGTGGGCCTGGAGGAGATCACGCACCTCTCCTCTGCTAGGTCGGGTGCCGATGATGATCTTGCATATGATGGAGGTCGCTTGGAGGCGCTCCACCTCTGCGGCTACGCTAGCTTGCTCTGTCGGCGAGAGAGAAAGTTGGATGGTGGGCTCTACAGGGTCAGGCGAGGGGGCTTCTAAAGAGTCCCTCTAGGGTGGAGCATGAGCCTCCATCTGTGTCTACTGCTGTGAGTGCGGCGGATGACAAGAAACAAACGACTTCCGAGGAGCTCCGACGGTGAAGGACAAGCCCTCAAGGTCGAGGTGCATGAGAAACCGACGGCAAGGGAGAAGCAGGAAGGGGCAGCTGGAGGCAGTGAATGGGGGGGCTGGCACGTCAGGGCAGAGGAGCGAGCGGGGGAAGCGGGCTACGTGCAAGGGCTGGCAGCACCAGCACGCAGGGCAGGGCAGAGGGCAGCGCAAGGGCGAAAAAGGGGGGGGGGGGGGGGGGGGGGGGGGTAATCAGCGATGGTGGGGGGGCAGCGTACAGCAGCAGCGAGCACTGAAAGCTCAGATATCCCCAATGCATGAAATGTCCTTGCATGATATCTTGATTCAATATTAAACTGTGTGGCTGTGTCAATGTGATTGTGTTTTAAATGAGGTTACCTCTGTATTAAAAATAGTTCAGGTTGGATGCTCTATTTACCATGTGATAGACCTTGCGTGTTATCCTGTAGATTTTTGGTGACACACAACAGAATGAGAGTTGGACTGCAAGTGCTGATGTGGTTTTCTTACCATCATGTAGCATGGGAAATTTTGATTTTGTCTCATTATCAAGATTTCTAATGTCTTCAATATTCCATTGTAGAGCTGGGAAAAGACGGTTGACTGCTACAGCCCTGGACAAGGTCTTATGCCTGCAAGTTTTAAAGTAGGTCTTATTCCTCGTGATGGGGAGGAGAATGTTATGGAGGAGACATTAGATCCTGACTTTGGAGAGGCAGCCATAGGTCGAGTCGCTCCTGTTGATTCTGGTAATGCTTGCTCCTGGATATTGTTCTGTTAAACGGCAATTTATGAAAGACCAGCTTGCATGGTTAGTGTTAGTGCACAAAATTTCACTTGAAAACTTGTTGTTCTCAGGTTTATGGTGGATTATTCTCTTGAGAGCATATGGGAAATGCACAGGAGACCTTTCCTTGCAGGAAAGAGTTGATGTCCAAACAGGCATGAAAATGATTCTGAAGTTATGCTTGGCAGATGGTTTTGATATGTTTCCTACGCTACTTGTCACGGACGGGTCTTGTATGATTGATCGTAGGATGGGCATCCATGGTCATCCATTGGAAATTCAGGTATCAGCATTTGCTCTCTACATTTCATTTCATGCATTCCAAGTCGGAGCCTTGTGCTCCTGTTTTGTGATTACTCAGATTCTTCCATTGATTGGATTTCAGGCCTTGTTTTACTCGGCTTTACGCTGTGCGCGAGAGATGATCACTCCTGAAGATGGGTCTTTGGATCTCATTAGAGCCATGATAAACAGATTGATAGCATTATCCTTCCATATCCGAGAATACTATTGGGTGGACATGAAGAAACTCAATGAGATTTACAGGTACAAGACAGAGGAGTACTCTTATGATGCTGTCAACAAGTTCAACATCTATCCAGATCAAGTATCTCCTTGGTTGGTGGAATGGATGCCTGATCGTGGGGGATACCTGATTGGAAACCTACAGCCTGCTCATATGGACTTCCGGTTTTTCTCTTTGGGAAACTTGTGGTCCATTGTGGGTTCACTTGCAACACCTGAGCAATCAGATGCCATTTTGGACCTTTTTGAGGCAAAGTGGATGGATCTAGTAGGAAATATGCCACTGAAGATATGTTATCCTGCATTAGAGGGTGAAGAATGGAGGATCATTACTGGCAGTGACCCTAAAAACACGTAAGTTGCTACTCTCTTTATTATTAATTTTTTTAATGCGGTCAATTTATCTCAAGAATGTAATATCATAGTGATATTTTAAATGTGCTGCTTTATATCCTCCTCCTCCTCCTCCTCCTCTCTCTCTCTCTCTCTCTCTCTCTCTCTCTCTCTCTCTCTCTCTCCCTTTCCTTTTCTTTGCGAAAAATTGGAGCTTGTACCCTTTTGCATAGCATAAGATCGACCATAGGTCATGAGACAAGGTTATGAGAAAAACCTAGGTCATATACAGGCACTGTCCGTATGTCTGCCTCTTCAGCATGTTCGTATGTGCAACAAATCTCAGTACGAATTGTTGGCTGCTCCACTTGGACTCTGCCATTGGGTCCCTGCTTCCATCTTCCATCATTATTTTGTGACAGCATTTGCGGTGGAGATAGAACCTTCCCTAGTTGAGCCCTAAGAGAGGAGAGAATCAAGGGGGGAGAAAATAGGATAGAAGGTCGTGTGATACAAGGTTCAAGGATGCTTTGGTGAGTTAAGGATTGTTTTATGAGTCCCCGTGTTGCAAAGTTTAAATGAATTTGGCCATAAGTTGTCTATCCATATGCTAGTGACTAGGTATTGAAGTTAAAGCAAATCAATTGTCATGGGCTCACAGAGGTGTAGAGCTTGGAGTACCGGCATTGTACTGAGTTCAAGCAATTTAAAGAAATACCGAAAGAGGCACCAGCGTTTGGGGCCAGTGCTCTCTTGGGGTGGAACTCCGCCACTCCTCGTCTCGTGTGTCATGCATCTCTTTCAGGTGAGTTGTTATTTGAAGTGCTTAAAGTTGTTCAGTCTGTTCTTTTTCGTTGGCACGTGGCGCGACAGAGCTTCAGGCGTGTGCGTTTCTAAAAGCACACCAGTCCTACCAAAGAGCAGACAGAGCAAGATAGCGCTTTCAAGTTTCACATATAACTTTATTTAAGAATCTTTGTGCCCCGACCCCGAACTTATTAGCCACTTTTACCCTTACTTCATTGCGCATCGGGCACGCTGAGTGCTCCTGTCTTCATCGCCCTGTTCTTAGGGCATAAGACATAAAGATAGAAGGATCAAAGATTTTTTGAGCCACTGTTTTTCTCAGAGGCAGTGCCATGCAGTGGTGGAAGTCTATAGCTACCAAACCGCACACTCCAAGGACTTGGCAAGCTTTCAAGAAAATTTTTGCCCGAAGTTACATGCCTTGAGTTTGCTTCCTTCGGATTGCAACTTCTGGCAGAGTGGGGTATCTTGAAAGGCTTGCCACAGAAACCCTAGCAACTCTAACAAAGTGGTCATGGCAATGCAAGTACCCCCACCAACAATCATGGGGTGGTATGGTCATCTCTACCACGACTTACTGTTGGGTCAGCATAGCTTATCCTAGCTTTGCACATTGGTAGTAGTATTTTGCTCAATAGGCTAAGGTTTCTCAACCTAGAAGCTTCTTTGACATGATGTGAGCCCCTGAGCGAGAGCTTTTGAAGGCAATATATTTTTAAGCAACATATCTATCTACTAGCCGGTTCGGCCCCATTGCCGCCTTTTGCGGCGGATTGTGGATATAGGAAAATGCTGTAAGAGTGCGCGTGTGCGGAAGCGTGAGAGGAAAGAGAGAGAGAGAGATAGTAGACCACAAGCGCAAGATATGGTGAAGAGGGGGCGATCAGCCCCCCATGACTACCATGAGCAAAAGACCCAATACACAATGATCAGATATTGTGGAAGTGGGTACACCCTGCCCCCATAAATAGGTGCCCAAGGGGAGGTAGGGCAAAGCTTGGAAAAGATCCCTCACGACCAAGGTTGCATCCGTACAACGTATGGATAGGTCCGTATAGTACAATGGTACAGTGCAGATCCGAACTTATGGATAGGGATCCGTACGGATGCTTTTTTTCAAAGAAAAAAAATCGTGCATTGTGAGGTTTGCATAACTTATTAGAGTCAGGACTTCATATTTCAGTCTTGGATTATCATTGTGTACTTTTTTTTTATGCTCTTAGTTTTATGAGACCATGACATGAGACATTTGACACTGTTTGGCTGTAGACATTGATCAGCTTTGTGTTTTCACTGTTCGGTTAGAGTCGTGGACTCTAGTCTTTATTTGAAGTCTTGGTGAATACATAAGTATAGGTATGAAGTACTCTCATTTTTAGGCTTTTTGAAAAAAAGGACGAATTTTTACGTACCTAAAAACTCAATCCATTCTGTACTACGTACCTTACGCACCGAATTTGTGCTGAACACTACGTACCTAGTTACCTTGCTCACGACCCAACATAAATGGTATATGGAAATATACATGTGGGCGCCCGGACAAAGGTGGGCGAACGGCCCAAACTCGGGTGGCTGGGGACCAAGAGCAACCTAGACTATGGGTGGCCAGCTTGGAGACATACTAGTCGTAAATGTATGCCCTAGACCTGTGAAGCAGGAGAGTGGTGTTCTAACACCCCCTCTCAGCACCTGATACTGAACAAACCGCATGAAGCCGAAGATGTGAGGCAAATGATGAAGATGTCCGCTGCAATGTCCACTGAAGGACAATACTCGGCGAACTCCGCAAGTGTAGCAGTAGTTTGGGGTGCCACGATCGCCAAGAAATCTCGATGGTAAAGTGCTGTCACGAGGAATACAGCAAACTGCTGTATTCCGCCGTAAACTCCCTCCGAAACAAGGAAAGCAAGACTAAACAGTCTGCATTGTAGAAGCTATCGTAAGTTGCAACAGTCACGAGGAGACAGTGTAATAGGGAACGGACGGAACGGGGCCCTCCCGTTCCCGGAACGCGTTCCCAAGCCCGGCGCCTCCTCGAAACGGGAACGGGATTGGAACGGCATCCGAAACGCGGAACGGCAAATCCTGAACACCAAAGTTTTAAATGACAGTTTTGGGCAGTTTTTTTGAACTTTTGGGGGGGTGTTATTTCCATCCTCTCCTATATAAAGAAGGTCTTTAAACCTTCTCTCTCTCAAGCTCTCTACCTCACCCTCTCCCTCAAGGCTCTCTCTCCCTCTCCCTCTCCCTTCCCCTCAAGGCTACCGTTCTGGCCTCCGTTCCTGTTCCGCCACCCCGAGGGTCCTTCGTTCCGTAAACGTCCCGGAGCCCTCCGTTCTCGTTTCCCGTTCCCGTTCCGTGTAACTATGCCAGGAGACTGCATGGATCACCACCGGATGATGTCCTATCAGTAGGTAGGGTAATCCAAGATAGGGGAAAGCTAGACTCAACAATCTGCATTGTGAAGGGCCTCTAAGAAGAGGTGTGGTCAGACCAAGCTGTCTACACTGTAATCATCCTGTAGAAGTAGGAAAGCCAGATTGAGCAGTCTGTGCTGTGAAGATCCTCTGAGTAGAGGAAAGGCCAGACCAATCTGTTTGCACCGTCTTGCTTGTATCTCCTGCCTCCAATCCTCCAGTGTCAACCAAAACAGAATCCGCGCCAACAACGCCAACAAACCGCAACTCGGTGTGGCTCTCAATGAAAACGAGCTGGGAGTGGCCTACTACCCAAGTTGGGGGATTAGTATGCTGCAAGGTTATCGAGGGTGAGTGTAAGCAACTCTGAAGGGAGCAATCCAAATGATCAGGAGTGTATAAGAGCAACTGCACTACCATCCAAGCCAAGCTTTGGGTGACGCCGGATGTAGTCGCGTAATGATGCGTGATCTCTCGTATCTCGCGGGTAAACTCTCCATGAGAGTCCAAAGCACTGATGTCCCACTCCAGTCTGTAGATCCAAGCACTGAACCTGTCCAAGAAGAGATCCAAGATCCTCTCCCTAAGTCCATGTAGATGCTCTTGTGTAAGCAAGTGATCTGACGTATCGAGGTCAAATGGTAAGTGTCTGTCCACCCAAGATGTCTTCTTTGGGAATGTCGGAATCCCATATGCCATGAGCATGGCCATATCTCGCGTGAACTCCTTTGATGAGTGCATAGGTGTCCATAGCAAACCACAAGTCACCACCCCCTCTAGAGTGCGCAACTGCCGAATGATGGCTGGAATGAATGGATCTCCCAAGGATCGATGGATAAGATCTCAAGTCGCCGAAGAAGGTACCGTCTCCAATGCTGTGCTTAGACAACCACGGGATGGTGTCCCGATAAGCAAGGGAGTGAACGACCGCACTAAAGGCAAAAAATCAGCCTGCTGTCCGCCCAAAAAATGCTGCAAAGGGGCCTGAAACGCTGCTATAACAGAGAATTCAGCGTGCCTGTACGCCACCGATCGGTACGGGAGCATCGCAAAGGTTGTGGGTGAGGGATCCTCGCACTTCTCAGCCATTGGAGGGCTGAAAACAGAGAAAAAACAGCAAGTAAACAATGCTTGAAAGTGCCGATTTGTGTAGATACCTGACCGTGGGTGTGGATCTGCAGGTGCCAGTCGGTGTAGGAGACTCCCATGGAGGTCTTGGCCGCTCCCGTGTGTGCAAGTGCTCAGCGTTTTGCTGAAAATGCAGAACAAGGCAAAAACGCAGAAGTTTCACAAAAAACGCAGATCTGCCTTGGGAAAAACGCAGGGCTGATCTGATGCCGTGGGGTGCGTTTCTCTGCAAGGAGGGGGCGCCAAGAGAGGGAGCATCAGATCGCAGCAAACAGGGCCAAAAAACTCAGCCTGAACCAAAAACGCTGATGTGATGAGCTCCCAACACTCCTCTCTCTCACTATACCACTCCTGTGGAGTAAGCTGTGTGGCAGGCTGGAGTGTAGGTCGCCCCCCCTGCATCACTATCATCCTGCTGGTGGAAGATAGCTCAAACTGAAGTGCCGGGCCCGTGAGGGTGGACCAAGCCGCTGCTCCCCAAGTGTACTGTCGAGTTGTGGAAAGAGCAGGCTTCAGTTGAAGAACACGAAGCCACACCTGTTGTGCCAAAGGACAGTCCCAAAGACAGTGACGTTGACTCTCCACAAGATGGTTAACAAGCTGCACATGCGGCCGATAGACCACTATGCACTAGCCAGCTCCCAACTGCTGAAGCTCTGTGTGCGACCAGCCACTGAAATAAGGTGGCTCGCCTCGGCTGTCCGGAGTCCCACAACCTCTCCCAAAAGGTTGCCAAGAACTCAGCTGTGAGACCCTCCTCCTGCCAATGAGGTGCTGCAGCGGGGCGGGCCTCTCTCTGTGCCGCTAGTATGTGACGTCCCAGACGAATAGTGTACTGAAAGAACGGGACACCTAGGTGGTCTGCAGAAGAGAAAGGGTCCCTCCAAAGCTGCTCACCAGGATCCCACTGTACTCGTGTCAGAGTACAACACTCCCAAGCCCACAGTCTCCAGTGTCCAGTCTCAAGAGCTGCTGGGTCAGGATCAATGACACAAGTCCTCCCACAGATGCCCACCACTCGGATCCTCTGAAAACAGCACTGCCCCCTGTGGGGCCTCTACTGCAACTCGCTGTAAGCGTCCCTCCCCCTGTAACTCGAAAAAAAGGGATGGAACAGTCTCAAAGTAGGCCCGGACTGAGATGAGAACCTCCAGTCGTGTGAAGGCTCCCATCCACCTGGGTGCTACTGGCTTGAGAGGTGTGAGCCACTCATCTGGAACTGCCTTTGAGATGTCCTGGCACATGCTCTGCACCCCTCTCATGCCCTGTAGCTAGAAGCCCTGCAACTCCTCTGACAAGCCTGAAAACTCTAACCAGTCATCTAGAGAGCGCGTTGGACCCGTTGCCATGGGACCCAAGAAACGTTAGGCCGACTATCAACCAAGTGGCCTCTCTGAGTGCTAACCATGGGGTTCCAAACAAGGGGCTGTCGTAGGCGCTCCTCTGTGCAAGTAGGCTGTCTCTGCTCCAAGCCTCGCCGTAGGTGCTCCCAAGATCGAAGCAAACTCACAGTGAAGTGGTCCTCCAGTCTCCTGCTCAAACAAACTCTGCGTATCTCTGTGAAGATCCATCTGGTCGAAGGTCGCCAAGGGCCTACAGTCTGAGGCACCCTAGCACGAAGCCGCTGTAGCAAGAACTCCTTCAAGGGCTCCTCACCTGGAAGAAGTCCTCTGACTATGAACTTCCCAAGAAGGGCTCTGCTCTGCTGTGCTGGATCAATGATCCCAAGCTCTCCCTGTGAACAAAAAAGAGTGATCGCCTGCCAAGCCACTTTGGCTCGGGCTATCTGAGTGTCACGTCCTGACCAAAGGAAGTTCCTGATCAGCCTCTCTACCTGGCTGATACACGAACTCGAGAAGATCCAGCAAGAAGTGATGTACCACATAGTCGCCAAGAACTCCAGGTTGGCCACTACTACTCTGCCAGCCAAAGAAAGTCGTGCTGAGCTCCAGTGTAACAATTTCCTCCTGATAGACAGGAGGAGGGGAGCAATCTGCTGCTCGGGTGACAAGTCCAGACCAACCTGACAGCCCAAGTACCGAATAACAGTCCCTGGGGGAATCCACCTAAAACCCTCTCCTGGCATCCAATCAGGTACTGGAGCACTACCAACCGAGAAAGCCACTGTCTTTCTCCAGTTGATCAGTGCGCCAGATGCACATCAGAAAGTCTCAAGAGCCTGCTCACACCTGTGAAGGTTGGCCTCTTGGCCATCCAAGTACAAGGCCGAGTCGTCAACAAACTCAGCGTCCAAAAGCTCATCTCCCCGAATAGGAAGTGCTAAGCCCCGCAAACCAACCTGTTGCGACACCAAGAACTTGCTCATCGCCTCAACATAGAATAGAAAGAGGAAGGGGGCAAGAGGGCAGCCCTGTCTGACTGAACGTGTGAGCATGAAACGATCGCCTCTACCTCCTGACAAAAGTACTTGATTGTGTGCTCGTCTGTACAAAGCTGACACCCCTCTGATCCAAGCATCTGAGAAACCCATCCTGCGTAGAGTGCCCTCCAGAAAGTCCCAGTCAACTCTGTCGTAGGCCTTCTCAAAATCGAGAAGAAGAATCACCAAATCCTCACCACGAAGCCTCGCTAAGGCAGAAGCCTCCCAAAAAGTAAAGATGTTGTTAAGGATACTACGCTCCTTTGACAAAACCAGTCTGGGTCCCATGTATAAGGCTCTCTAGAAGTGGTTGAATCCTCAAACTCAGAGCCTTGGCAAGAATTTGTAGGTTGAGTTGAGGATGGTGATGGGGCGCCACTGTCGAATCTCATCCAAGGAGCCACCCTCCTTGGGAATGAGGTATATCAGACCCTCACTCATGCTGTCAGGCATCTCTCCTGTGTGCAAGATGTACTGGAAGGCACTACAGAGATCAGGGCCAAGCAAGTCCCAGTACTCCAAGAAAAAACTGGGAGTCAAGCTATCCTCACCTAAACAGCTACAACGGGGGAGTGCACTAAGAGCCGTGTGCAACTCCTCAAGCTGAAGTGGAAGCTCAAGTCTCTGGCGCATCTCCGCAGTCACAAGGCCCACACCTGCTCCCTGCATGCATCCTGACTCTCTGACTGAGGCTCTGTAGATAGTAACTCACGGTAGAAGTCAATAGCAACTGCAAGTATGTCCTCTGGCTCAAAAGCAACTGACCCGTCGGGCCTCCTCAACTGGCTGACCTTGGCATGCGTATGCCGAGGTCCCACTGCCTCGAAGAAAGCACCAGTCACTCTGTCACCCACCTGCGTCCATTGAGATGCCTGTCTGTGAAAAGCAAACTCATGGCGCCGCTCCTCTATGCTACCAAGCTCCTGGCGAGCCTGTTGTAACTGCTCCTCCAACCAAGGACTGTCTGGATGCTACTCCTGCATCCTCTGCAAGGAGGCAACGCCCCGTCTGAGACGCTGCTCCTCCTCTCTCGCTGCAGTTAGGCGAGTCAAGGACTCCTGGAGAAAGAAACGACTAAGCTGGGCTAGTCCTGAGGCTACTCTGTCAGCAGGAGAATCCTGTGTGTCTAAGCTCTGTGTCCAAAGAGCCTCTACTCGCTCTCTAAGTGCAGAGTCCAACAAAACCTTCTCAGAGATGCGTAGCATCATGCTCCCCTGCCTCTGCCTATCTGTCACTGTGAGGATCATAGGTGCATGGTCCGAGAAGGAAGTCCCTGCCAGGATGCCAACTGTCCCACCCGGGTCACAGAAAAAGTCACTAGTGTAGAAGCGATCTATCCGCGATAGATTCACTCCTTCCACTCTGCGGTCCGAACGAGAGAAGGCTAGGCTGTCTGGGGGCCTCACAAAGCTAGAGTGCTGCCACACATCCGAAACCCTCAGAGTCATACAAAACCTCTCTCAAGCTGCCAGTCGTGTTAGAAGTGTCCTCCAACATGTTGAAGTCACCCCCAATGCACCATTGCTCTGCTTGCGGCAGAGACTCAACAATCTGTGACCGAAACTCTGCTCGTGCACTCGCCACATTGGGCGCATATATGTTGAGGTAGCCCACAAGGCAACCCTGAACCTGCATAGTGATCCACTGAGCCCTTTCTGGCACAATAATTCCTTTGTCCACAATGGCCTGCTGTGGAGACTCCGCAATGGTCATACATACCCCACCCTTGATGCCTCCAGGTCCAAAAGCAGCTGACCAAAAAGTCTCATAGTGACCACACAAAATCTGACCACAACGCCGAATGCGGCTCTCACAAAGATGATGCTCCTGCAGCATAAGAATGTCAATCTCACCACCCACAAGGCATCTCTGCAGCTCCTGACGCAGCCGACCCCTCTGTCGCTGAAACTGGGGCCCTCCTAATCCTTGCACATTCCATGAGATGATCCTCATGGAGTCAGTGAGAGAAAAGAGATGCTGCAACAGCAGCCAACCTCGCTATCTTTGAGGCCGGTTTGGATGGGGAGTAATCCTCATCCGAACGACCTCTAGACAAGCGTGCAAGAAGTGACTGGCCTCCTCAGGCCCAAGCCGAGTGTGCAGCCTGAAGGGCTACATCATCTGTCCAGGAATCCTCATGTACAAAAACATAACACGGAGGGCACTGAGTGTCAGCAAACAAGTGTACCACAATGTGCCTGCAACCTACTGCATCTGGAGGTGTCACACTGAACTTGGCAAGAGGCCAAAGTGTCTGTACCAGATCTGTCAGTGCTAAGTCCCCTATGTGGTGTGAGGACTCAGTAGCCTGTGTCTGGAGCCAGTCCAGGACTGTGTGCTGGGTCCACTCTGTGGTATCCCTACCACACAACGGAAAGGAGAAACCCACCGCTGTGTCCAGGGCCTCACTGCCTCTAGCTGCAAGAAAGAGGACGTGGACTCGAAAGCTGGCCTCCTCCAAGTCGGAAGAGGAATCACCCAGAAACCGAGTGAAGCTGTAATCGAAGAAATCCCAGCGTCTGCGAATGTCGAAGCTGGTCAGACCTCTGGGGATCGTTGCAAAGGGAGAAGTGAGCACCACAAAAGGCGGCCTCAAGTGGGGCTGTCCCTCACGAGCCACACGGCTCGTAGCGAAAGCACTACCAAGAGAACGCCTCGCGGCAGAAGTGTGGCCAGTACCTTGCATCGGAGGAGGAGTAGCGAAGGGGTTCGGAGACGAGTTTGTGGGCCCCATCGAGGAGAGGGGGGGGGGGGGGGAGGAGGCGGGGGGGCAGCGGAGGAGGGAGGAGGAGGCGGTGGTGGGGGAATAGAAGTGGAAGGGGCCTCCTCAGGCAGGTCCTGTTGAAGGGGGTCGAAACGGTTTCCAGTCGGAACCCAGTGCTGCTGAGCTGCAGCAGGTCGGCCACCAGGAGGAGCAGTGGGGTGAGCTCTCCCTTGACGACGATGGCCAGGCACCTGCTACCAACCATCAACTGGCTGGTCACTAGTCTGTCGAAGTACCAACCTGTGTATCCTGTTACCTGGTTGCTTGGCATGCTCAGCCTTGGGTGGCTGCGCATGCGGTGTGGGTCGAGGTCTCCTGCGAGGACAGGCCTTTGCCATACGGCCCATTTGTCTGCAAATGAAACACTGGTTCGGGAGACCCGAATACTCCACACTTTGTCTAATCCATCCCCCACTCACCCTAGGCAGCAGTTTCACCTTGGGGAGGGAGTGCGTCTCACGAACAAGAACCCGCACAGTAGGTAGACCTGCGGCCTTGGCCACAACGGAAGCTGTCGTACGTGGAGACTCCAAAACTGTCCCGAACATGGAACCAATCCTGGGTAGGAGGGGGTGGTACTCTCGCCTCAGGCTTGGAAAGCAAACCGAAATCGGCAAGTCTGCCTCCTCCTCGTGCACATCTGTAGTAGGGTCGAAATTGTGATGCCAACGTCGGAAGTAAGCTCGAGCTGCTCTGATACCGAGCGGGCTCATCGAAATCACTTTTGGTCGCCATGTCTACAGACTCGAACTCGACCTGGTAGTACCCTCTCCCGAGGATCTGGACATTTGTAATCTTGCCCACATCGGAGAGAAGACGGGCCTGCAGTAAATCCCGAACTTCGCCCCGATTGGGCCGAGTTTCAATGACTTTACAAATAACTCAAGTGGCTTGCAAGCGCTTCACTTCGGGTATCAAGCTTGCTTGCTCTTCTGACGAAAGAGCAAGTCGAAGGGTCGGCTCCGCGGTGTTGGGCGAGGGGGCTTCTGTGGAGTCCCTCTGAGGTGGAGCAGAGGCCGCCATTCTGTGTCTGCTGCTGAGAGGATAAGGTCGTTGGAGGCGTGGTGAATGCCCGCAAGCTGAAAAAACAGCCTACAGGCTCGAATAAGGCGAAAAAAGGGGCGGAAAAAAGGGGGCGGGGGTGTGAGAGAACTGAGGCCAGGGGGCGGGAGGCTGAAGCGGCAGCAAAAGGGGGGCGAGGGGGCTGGCTGAAATTGCGCAGTAGCGCGCTGGGGGCCAGCGGCGGGCAGGGCAGCAAGCGTGGCGGGCAGGGCAGTGGTAGGGCAGCAGCGAGGGAGCTGCGCGCGCAGCGGGGGGGGCGGGGGGGGGGGGGGGGGCGTGAGCGGCAGCGAGCGTTCCCATTGTCTCGTTGTTTCAGAGGATGGAGTATTGACGATGTACTGAGTTGAAGCTGTTAGGAAATAAGACGTAGCTAAATAGATTTTGAGTAGATTACTTAATGGAGAGAGATAGATTTCACACAAAAGAGATTATAGAGTAGAGAGAGAGAGAGAGAGAGAGAGAGAGAGAGAGAGAGTACACACGATATACGTGGTTCACCCAATGTGGGCTACGTCCACGGGAAAGCAGCCACTCAATGGCTTTAGCACTTCAAAAGAAGAAGTAGTTTACAAAGGGATTAAACCCTTAATAGAGCTCCCGCCTTGCTTCACTCTCACCACTTCACACTCACCTTGTTGCATCAACTTCACACTATGAAATGTGTGTAGAAATGGCCTCTTTTTATAGGCCAAAAGGGTTGCCCTCTCTTATGAGAGGAAGCCATGTGTAGCCGCCCTTGTGCGAATAAGTCCAAATCGGACCCTCCAATCCGCCCATGTGTGGCCGCCCTTGAGAAGACAAGTCCGCTTTTGAATTCGGTCACCGGCCATTGATTACCGGCCATCGGCCAACCGATCGGTTGTTTTCCGACCACTTTCCGGCCGCCGTCCGGCCATAATATTCCGATGAAAAGGAATATTCCGACGAGGGGAAAAAAAAGTCTCAGGGGCCTTCGTCCCCAAGGCCCCTAAAGTTACCCCTGATTCTTGTCTGTGAAAATTTTGGTTTCCGGTGAGTGATTTTCCTTCACGCACGATGGCTTCTCCTCATAATGGGGGCCTTACAAATGTGCGCTTTTACCACAGAAAATTACAAGGGTAAATCAGGCTCCATACTCAACAATCTCCCACTTGGAGACTGATCTCCCAACCAAACCTGTGATTGCTTTCCATTCTGGCTTCTTATCCTTGAATGCCAATTGAAGATGAGCAAAAGCTCAACTTCTCCTTGTTGACCACCTTTGTAAACATGTCTGCAGGATTTTCACTTGTATGCACCTTTCCTAGCTTTAGTTGTCCCTCTTCCAAAAGAGTGCGTATAAAGTGATATCTCACCTCAATGTGCTTTGTCCTTGAATGAAAGGCTGAGTTCTTCGCAAGATGGATAGCGCTTTGGCTATCACTGTACAAGACACAATTGTCTTGTTTGAATCCAAGCTCTTCTAAGAATCTGTGAAGCCACATAATTTCTTTTCTTGCCTCCGTCATTGCTACATACTCTGCTTCCGTGGTAGAAAGTGAAACCACTTTCTGCAGCTTTGAAACCCAGCTTACTGCTGTGCCTCCAATTGTGAACACATAGCCAGTAGTGCTCCTTTGAGTATCTTTGTCACGTGCCATATCTGCATCAGCATACCCTTCTAGAAAAATATAAAGCATTTGTTGTTGTCCCTTTTAGATACCTAAGTATCCACTTCACAGCTTGCCAATGCTCTTTACCTGGGTTGTCCATGAACCTACTCACAACTCCCACCTACTCACAACTCCCACTGCATGTGCAATGTCTGGCCTTGTCCAGACCATAGCATACATTAGAGAACCTACCGCTGCAGCATATGGAACTTTAGACATATAGGCTATCTCCTCTTGTGTCTTTGGACACATATCCTTTGTTAGTTTAAAGTGACCAGCCAAAGGTGTAGAAAGTGATTTTGCATTTTGCATTGCAAACCTTTCTAGTACCTTCTTGATGTAATCTTCTTGAGATAGCTTTATTGTCTTCTTCGTCCTGTCCCTTGATATTTTCATACCAAGTATCCTCTTTGCAGCACCTAAATCTTTCATTGAAAAAGATTTAGACAGTTCCTCTTTTAGGTCTTTGATGTCCTGCATGTTAGCACTTGCAATCAACATGTCATCAACATACAACATTAGGATGATAAATTTCCCATCTCCCAAATTCTTCGTGTAGACGCAGTGATCCGAGTTGCATTTTGTGAATCCATGATCCAACATCCATCGATCAAACTTCAAGTACCATTGTCTTGATGCTTGCTTTAAACCATACAAGCTCTTCTTTAATCTGCAAACCATTTTCTCCTTACGTTTTACTTCATACCCCTTTGGTTGAAGCATGTAGATTTCCTCCTCTAAGTCACCGTGAGGGAATACCGTATTTACATCCATTTGCTCGAGATTTAGATCATGAGCAGCCACAAGGCTTAAGACAAGCCTAATTGAGTTCATTTGTACAACAGGAGAAAATATTTCATTGAAGTCAATACCTTTCTTTTGAGAAAACCCTTTTACCACAAGCCTAGACTTGTACCTTTTCTTCCCACCTTCTTCTTCCTTCACCTTGTACACCCATTTGTTTTGAAGTGCCCGCTTACCTTTAGGCAACTCAACCAATTCCCATGTTTGGTTGCGATGTAGTGAGTCCATCTCTACTTGCATGCTCTTCGTCCATTCTTCTTTGGATTCATGTTGCATAGCTTCTTTGTATGATTCCGGCTCTCCAGAATGTGAGATCAAGAGATGGTTGAAGGAAGGAACAAACCTTTCTGGAGGTCTACTTGCTCTTGTAGATCTTCGGGGAATAGGTTGAGGCTCCTCATTTGGTTGACGTTGTTGCACATTGTCACCGTTTGCAGTCCTTGAGTCTTCCCCGTCCTCAAGCTCCATGTACTCATCACCTGTTTCTTTTGTTTGATTTCTTTCCAAGTAATCTTTGTACATATTTTGTTCGTTAAAAATTACATCCCTACTCCTTAAGATTTTACCATCTTGAGGATTCCATAGGCGATACCCAAAGTCACCTTCTCCATAGCCAATCAAGAAACACTTTTTAGACTTTGCATCTACCTTTGATCTTAGGCTTCTATCTATGTGCATAAAAGCCTCACACCCAAACACTTTGAGAAATGCATAATTCACCGGTTTACCTGTCCATGCCTCTTCTGGAACTCCCCCATCCAATGCCGTTGAGGGCGACCGATTGATAAACACACAGACGTACTTACAGCTTCCGCCCAAAGCTCAAGCGGTAGGCCTGCATGTAGCCGCATGCTTCGTGCTCGCTCCATGATTATCCTGTTCATCCTTTCCGAAATACCATTTTGCTGAGGTGTCCTTGGGGTTGTCCTTTGCCTCCGAATGCCATTGCTAGCACAAAAGCTTTCAAAAGCTTGGCTGCAATATTCACCTCCATTGTCGGATCTGAGGCATTTAACCTTGGTACTTGTTTCATTCTCCACAAAGGCTTTCCACCTTTGAAATATGGAAAATACATCGGATTTATTCTTCATGACATAAACCCATGTTTTTCTAGTCGCATCGTCTATGAATGTTACATAGTACAATGAGCCACCAAGTGATGGTGTACTTGCAGGACCCCAAACATCAGAATGAACCAACTCAAGTTTTTTATTTTTTCTTTCTTTTCCTGATTTTTGAAATTTTACCCTCTTTTGTTTACCATAAACACAATCTTCACAGAACTCTAAGTCCACTTCTTTCAAACCTGGTAGAAGCTTCTTTGTTTGAAGGATTTGCATTCCTTTGGCACTCATATGCCCAAGCCGGTAGTGCCACACTGCACTGTCAACTTCTGTAGTTGTTGCACAAGCTGAAGGTTGCGTGCTAACAGTACACAAGTAAAGTGTACCGACCTTTTCTCCCTTGGCAACCACCAAAGATCCCTTTGAGATCTTCCACCGTTTGTTTCCGAATGCAATGTTGTGACCTTCATCGTCCAATTGTCCTGTAGAGATTAAATTTTTGCGAAGAGAAGGAACATGCCTAACATCTTTAAGCTTCCATTCATTTCCGTTAGTAGTTTTGACAGAAACTGTACCTTTGCCGACAATCTCACAAGCTTCATCATCTCCCAAGTATACATACCCAAAATTACCTTTGGTGTAGTCTTGGAAATGTTGCTTGTGTGGTGTCGCATGGAATGAAGCCCCGGAATCTACTATCCAGGAATTAGACACAGTGTCTAATGAGAGAATTAAAGCATCTTGCTCTACTTTACCTGCCACATTGGCCTCCGATGTTGGCTTGTTGTCTTGAGACTCTGTCTCCTTCTTCTTCTTGGACCAGCAATCCTTCTTGACGTGGCCCTTCTTGCCACAGTTCCAACATTCAAGAACTGACTTTGTGCGTGACTTGCTCCTCCTTGAGCGATCACGACCCTTTTGGTTTTTGAACCTCTCCTTAGGCCTTCCTCTTGTTTCCACTGACAGTGCAACACTTGATGATTCTCCTGTGCTTCTCCTTCGTATTTCCTCGCTTAGGAGAACACCTACAACATCATCAAACTTAAGAGTATTTGTGCCAGAAATAGAATTACTTACAGCCATCACAAGGCTGTCCCAACTATCCGGTAGAGATGATAGTATAAGGAGAGCTCGCACTTCATCATCGAAATTGATTTTCACCGATCGAAGTTGACTTATGTTTGTGTTAAAGTCATTTAGGTGTTCTGCAACTGAACCATTCTCTGTCATCTTTAGATTGAACAAGCGCTTTATAAGAAATACCTTATTGGATGCCGATGGTTTCTCGTAGAAGTCGTCAAGTGACTTCATCAAGTCCTCCGTGGTCTTCATCTCCGAAACATTGAAGGCCACCGTTGACGCCAAGCTTAACCGGATTGTTCCCAGTGCCTTCTGATCAAGGACAATCCATGCTTCATCTGCCATTGTTGCGGGCTTCTTTGCAAGACCGCCTAGTGGCAAATAGAGGTCCTTCTGGTAGAGATAGTCTTCAATCTGCATCTTCCAATGTTGGTAGTTTTTGCCATTGAACTTCTCAATCTTGAGCTTCCCTTCCTCCACCATAACTCCCACTCAATTCAAGGAATCCTTTCCTTGAGATAATTTAGCTACAAGCAAACCTTGCTCTGATACCAGTTGTTAGGAAATAAGACGTAGCTAAATAGATTTTTGAGTAGATTACTTAATGGAGAGAGATAGATTTTACACACAAGAGATTATAGAGTAGAGAGAGAGAGACAGAGAGTACACACGATATACGTGGTTCACCCAATGTGGGCTACGTCCATGGGAAAGCAGGCACTCAATGGCTTTAGCACTTCAAAAGAAGTAGTAGTTTACAAAGGGATTAAACCCTTAATAGAGCTCCCGCCTTGCTTCACTCTCACCACCTCACACTCACCTTGTTGCATCAACTTTACACTATGAAATTTGTGTAGAAATGGCCTCTTTTTATAGGCCAAAAGGGCTGCCCTCTCTTATGAGAGGAAGCCATGTGTAGCCGCCCTTGTGCGAATAAGTCCAAATCGGACCTTCCAATCCGCCCATGTGTGATCGCCCTTGAGAAGACAAGTCCGCTTTTGAATTCGACCACCGGCCATTGACTACCAGCCACCGGCCAACCGACTGGTTGTTTTCCGACCACTTTCCGGCTGTCGTCTGGCCATAATATTCCGGCGAAAAGGAATATTCCGACGAGGGAAAAAAAAAGTCTCGGGGCCTCCGCCCCCGAGGCCCCTAAAGTTGCCCCCGATTCTTGTCCGTGAAAATTTTTGTTTCCGGTGAGTGATTTTCCTTCACGCACGATGGCTTCTCCTCATAATGGGGGCCTTACAAATGTGCGCTTTTACCACAGAAAATTACAAGGGTAAATCAGGCTCCATACTTAACAGAAGCAATATAAAGAAATACCGAAAGGGGGGTGGAACTCCGCCACTCCCCGTCTTGTGTGTCATGCATCTCTTTCAGTTCATTTGTTATTTGAAGTGCTTAAAGTTGTTTAGTCTGTTCTCTTCCGTTGGCACGTGATGCCCTTCCCCGCGACAAGCTTGGAGTAACGACATTGTACCGAGTTCAAGCAGTACAAAGAAATATTGAAAGGGGCGCCAAGGTTTGGGGCCAATGCTCTCTTGGGGTGGAACTCCGCTACTCCTTGTCTTGTGTGTCGTGCATCTCTCTCAGTTGAGTTGTTATTTGAAGTGCTTAAAGTTGTTCAGTCTATTCTTTTTCGTTGGCACGTGGTGCCCAGTCCCCGTGACACTTTCGTTTCTGTAGGCGTGGCTTCTCAAATTGTAGAAGCACCCAGTCATCTTCCTTTAACTACAAGTCACGTCGATGCTTGTCCGCTGCCTTCTTATGATGTGCTTGAGACGTCTCAAGAGCCTCGCGCACCTTTGCAAAAGCAGTGTCCAGATCCTGAACATACTGGTCCGCTTCAAAAAACTTATCCTTGGTGCTTAGAATAGGTGGAACCTTCTTAGCACCCTTGATGATCTTAAATGGCGCCTTCCCCGTAGACGAATGTAAGCAAATATTGTGTAGTTGTAAGCAAACTCCACCAAGGGAAAATTCTCCTTTTGGGAGCCTCTGAAAGAACCTTTACTTCACATGATGAACAGTGCGTGGGCGAAACAGAATTTGCCGATGTCTTGGAAAGAGGGTCTGTTGAAGTTGTTGACTAAACAAAGCGCTTTGTGAGTAGTTCTCGCATTGACGGCAAATTACTCTTATGCCGGTTATATATAAAATCTTGGCTAAAATCATTGTGAACCGTATCAAGGAACCTCTTATGGTTGGTATCCATTCCGTGCAGTATGGATTCATACCTTGTTGCTAGATTTTGGATAATCTGGCTAATGTATTGATTGGAATGGAATATGCCAAGTAAACCCAACAGGATGCTCTTATAATGCAGGTAGACATTAAAAAGGCTTTCAATACGGTACAATGAGATTTCATTGCCGCTACAATGCGGGCCCTTGGATTTGGTCCATAGATGGTCAATGTCGTATACTTCTTGTATGCTCACAGTACATCTTCAGGCCTCCTTGATGGGGAGTTGATAGAACCTGGACCCCTTGGATGCTCTGCCAGACAGGGTTGCCGGCTTAGTGCCTTGTTATATGCCATTGTCTCTCACCCTTTGTTATTGTATTTGGATCACTTGACTTCGCTAGGTTGTCTTCACAGGCTGAAATTACCCAATGGGAAAGACTTCGCAGGGTAGGCCTATGCTGATGATTCGTTGTGCATGCCCCACAATAACCAGGATGATGTGCGTCAAATCATGCTGGCATTGGATACATTTGGCTTGGCAGCAGGCCTTAAGGTTAACTTTCGGAAATCCAAACTCTTGCCTCTTGGTGTTTGTGACTGGCATCATCTTCTGTGGCCTGGTGAGATTCTTGATCCGCATGTGGTGGTCAGGCACTTAGGATATCCTATTGGCTGGCAGGTAACTAATACGCAACAAATCGATTGGGTCATGCAACGATTGAATGCCAAATTGCACTATTGGAAACTGTCTACATGGCCGCTACATGTTCGACTTCGTATTGTTAGCAATGGAGAAACTTTGCACTCTTGGGGGGTTGAATATTTTGGACCTTCGTCGCCATGCATTGGCAAGGAAGGCTATGCTATTGCCTATTCTTGCACGATAGTCTCAGCCATGGACAATTATGGTTGCTAATCTATGTCAGCATGTTACCACTCTCGCCTTTGTTCACTGGCAGACTTCCCTTTGGGAGATTGTGTTTGGCAAGATGGTCGGTTATATTCCTGGTTGCTTGATCACCTCTGGCTTGCTCTCCGCTTGGAAAGTTGTTACGGATCATCTCTCTTGGCATGGCAAGCAGCAAGCAGATGAGAATTCGTTGCATTTGGAAAGCATTCATTGAAGTAAGGTGTTCTCTCTTACCCTCGTTGATCGGTTGCCTCGTCAAGCCTACTTCCTCTGTGGTTGTGGCATACGCATGGTGGATGATGTGGTGGATTCATATGGGAATTTTCTTACCTTTTCTCAGGCAGCAGCACGCTTTGGGTTGGGCCTACATTATCGTCAGATTTGGAGCTTGCGTCAGCATATGCTGGCTGTTTTCCTCCCCATTCTGCCACTGGCCAGTTGATGTCATATGCAGAATTGGAATTTATGGGACACTCCTTTGGATGCGATTTCTGCCCACCATATGTATGCTTTTCTTATGCAGGACTCTTGGCTGGCTGATCACTGTAATGCGCTCTGGGCTTTACACAAATCTGATCAATGGTGGAGACGGGCTCTTACTGCAATATGGAAGTCTCACTTGCCTCTTAGGAGTGTCTGTTTCTTTGGTGCTATTTGCTGGGAGTTATTCTGGTTGGAACTCTCCTTGCGGCCGGTCACATTAGCTCCTCCCGTTGTGTTAGTTGCTCCGCTCTTGATGAGACTATCAAACATATGCTTTGGGATTGTCACTGCATCAACCTTCCATTTTCCTCGGCAATTTTCCACAAACGATTCTGGCTTTTTTGCATTCTTCCGATTTCCCTCCAATGATTTGCCATCTTCTTCGCATGGGTCAGATTTTGGTCGCTATGGTCTTTGTGACACCATCGCAATCTCCGCATGTTTCACCGGCATGAGGCAGATCCTTTTCCATCGTTCAAGATTTCGCTTAGGCAATCATTACGTTTTGCCTTAGACATTGGGGACATATCCCTGGAAATCTTGCAACTCTTCTATGTTTGCTTTTAGCGCTTTCGCATTGCAAAACACTCTGTGTTCCTCCCTTTGTATCTGATCTTTTTGGTGGACTTTCCTCGTTTTGAGGTTTCCCACAGGTAAATTAATCAAAACAGAGTTACAAAAAAAAAAAGTGTGCGTCTCTGTGTGGATGAGACCAAAAACGAATCAAGGAGAGAACTTGTCGTAGCTTGCGACTGCTGAGTGGGATGCAATGCTAACCAGACCTGCCAGGCTAGCCCAAAGCAAGACTTAGCTCTGGGGGTGGATTTTACAAAGGGCTGGAGACAATGTGCTGACAAGGCAGAGGCTGTAGGCTCCTGTGGGGAGACCGGCACACATGGTGGCTGAGATATGGGGCAGCAGGCTAACAGTAATGCTGCTGACAGCGGGAGGTGCCAAGGATCACAAGGCAGGGAACCAGCAAGGCTAGCGACAGCAAGGTCGTGGGCAGTTCAGCTCTGTGCAGGGCAAAGCAGCATAGTGCAGCGTGCTTGCATGGAAGCTCGGTTGCGGCAGCTAGAGCACATAGAAAAGTGCAGTGGCACCCTGCAAAGAGATTGGTGAATCGCCCTTTGGTAGTAGGCATTGGTAAGTTGGGGTTGACACCATACTCACATATCTGAGGTGTCCCTGTATGTGTTCTCATATTGCAGCTCTTACTATAATAATGCAAGTTGATGTCACATCTTCTATGCATCAGGAAAAACATTAAGTATTAATGTAGATGACTGGCCATATTCCATTTAATTTTTTGTTTTTCTGGGCGACTGTCAATCTGGGATAAACAAATCCTTTATGTGAGTTTGAAGGGATTTGACTTCATGGATTGTCATGCGAGCGGCTCTCTATTGAGCCCTCTTTCAATAATATCTTTTTTAAACCTTGGGTTGTTGGTGGGTCTCTTGCAATTGTGTTCATCTATTGTCATACCAGGCATAGATATTTCTAAATGACTTTGATTTTGCAGGCCTTGGTCTTATCACAATGGAGGTTCTTGGCCCACCCTTCTGTGGCAGGTATAGGAACTCTCTCCATTCGTTCTCATATTGAGGCTGACAATGAGAGAACTAAGCGAGTACTTCTGTTTACAACAGCTAACGGCCGCTTGTATAAAAATGAAGAGACCGAAAATCGCCCAAAGAGCAATCGAAGTAGCTGAAAAGAGAATATCCAGGGATAGGTGGCCGGAGTACTATGACTTGAAAACAGGCAAATTTATTGGCAAGCAGGCACGCTTGTATCAGACATGGTCGATTGCGGGCTACCTTGTGGCCAAGCTACTGCTGCGCAAACCAGAGGCTGCTCAAATGTTGACATGTGAGGAGGACTTCACTCTTCTTGAAGCCCGAACTCTGCTGGAAGCCACGCCGAAAAGGAAGAGAAGTCGCAAAGGTGTAAGCAAACCGTTTCTTGTGTAATAATTGCTGCTACTTAATCTGTTCCATTGCCAGCGTTTACGTATCTGAAGTGGCAATAACCTTCTTGTTGAGATCCTCATTTACATACATACAATAAGCTTCTGTGTTTGTAAGCATCATTAGGAGAGCCTTGTTGTATTTATACACCCATCTCTGTCTGCTCTTCCTCTAGCTGTAAGAGCAGCATCAAAGCTCATATATAGTTTGGAAAGGCTCTCCATATAAAATTTTCCCTGAGTGGGGAATAAAGAAGTTTTTTAGGTTTTTAAGGTTCATTCATGCCATTGGCAAGTTTACACAACAATGAAACTGTTATCTCCTTCAAAGGAAGAAGTGAGATATCTTCTATTGTCGGAAATTCCTGATTTAACCAGTAATTCACACAGTCCCTCCCTCCCAAGTCCCGCAAGGTTTTCTCGTCTGTCTGTATGGCGCTGGCAATTGCCGCCGCTGCTGCTACTTCCTCGAGCTCAGTTAATAAAATCTGGCAAACTTGAAAAAAAACATATATTGGGCCTATTTGTAAATTGAGGCCTTGTCTTCCAAGAAACATGAAATGAGCATGCTAATGGGTTTTGGGAATTATTCCTTGTTGGAGGTTTTTGAAAATTCTCTCCAGCTCTGCCTCATCATCAACATATTTGAACAAGAGCAGAGTGGTTATGTGCATTGGTGTACCTTGGTTTTACATGTGTTGTAATGCGGCACTAAGTATTGGTCTACTTTGGCAGTTAACAATCTCTGTTTACTAGTTGTCGGATGATGGTTAAGGATTTTCACAAGTATGGCACAAATGGTTGTCTGGCTGAAAAAGTGACATGTCTGAGACTTTTTTTAAAAAAAATTTAACATGTGGGCTTAAAAAAAATAAAATATAATACCTTAAGTTGCTCTTTCATCCTGTAATATACTTGGATGGTAGCATGATCCTTGGCCTTGCTCATTTGAGGCATCTTAGCTTTGACGCTAGAAGTCTTTATCACAAGGAACTTACATTGTCTTGATCCTGATGATTTGCAGGCTGATGAAATAACTCTGCCTTATATAGCTGACCTGTATAGGGTTGGGCTTGGAGAAACCTAGCTTTATTTTCTTTTGATTTTAGGAGGTTAGACTTAGAATTCTAAGCTGACCTATAGAAACTTGGGTTTGGAGATATCTACCTTTATTTTCTTTTGATGTTTGAGGTTGGGCTAACCTTGGTAGGCAACCCTTTTGCAAGTTTCTCTTATGGCATTTATGTTCAGATTTTAAATTAGATGGAATACTGGCTCACTATATTGCTAACAAATTTTCATGGAAAATTTTAGAATTGATGGATATTGATTGCAAATTATTGCAGACTTTCACATTATTGCATCTTCTACATAAATCTTTGATTAGTTGAAATTGGATCTTCCTTAGACAAAAGGGTCGAAGTGCATCTACTTTTATAAATTTTACCCTTCGATAATTCTTATTGAAAGTGGAGTGAGATAGAAAGACTAACACATGATAAGCATATCACAATCACTAGATAAGAGAAAACAATTGCATCATTGATGAAAACTCTACAATGAGAGTATACAATGGGAGGCTAACATAGCCTAAGGTTGAATGACATGATTGCTTAGGTTAGTCAGTCCATGCTTATGCAGGAGAGGGTTTTCACTAGAAATGACAACACAGAGTAGAAACTTGGCCATCATTACCCCTGAAGCTTGGAGATAGCCTCAAATATGGGAGCACAAAGCTCAGAAGATGAATATAGATGGAGAGAGAGCACTGGTTGCTATTTGGTGCGAAGGGTATTAAATGGCAAGATTGGCTCCATGTATGACTAAGAAAGTCGAGCTTGGCTAGTGGCATACTGTCCATGACTATTAGTCGATGTCAAATCGTAATCATTGTTTTTTTCCTCGCTAATAGAAAATTCTTATAAAAATAACGATCACCAACACTAAAGTGTCGTTTTTTTTAAAAATTGTCATAATTATTAAGTGAAGCTAGAAACAAGATTTTAGGTCATGTTCATGTCTTAACTCAGTTATAAGATGAAGCACAACCAAATTTTTAAAATTTTTTAAAAATAATATCATATTAAGATTATGTCTGTAAGTTAAAAAATAAATAAATTAGTGTATTTTAAAGAAAATTTCCATAAATTAAATATAACTTTTCATTAAATAAGTTTTTGCATAGATTTTCAAGGTTTATGGATAGGAAGAAACTTATTGTAACAAGAAAGCAAGCTTCATACCTTGGTTCTTAGATCATATCATTATTATGTTAAAAAAAAACTCAAATCTTGAACTGTTGACAAAGAGAAAAATTTTGATCTTTCAAGGCCTCTTTCATTAACATGATTAGATTATGGGACAAAACTTAAGGTCTAAAATGTATCTATAGGCAAAAACCATCAATTAAATACTTTTCAAGATTTCAAACTCACGAGCATCTTGTAGTTTAAGCTCATTCACATTTTTTTTAGTACATAGTATCTTGCAAAAACCAATGAAAGTGTGCATATAAATCCCCAAATTGCATCCATATAAGATAATTGCATACAAATAAGTGAGATGGTTGAGCAAACCCAAAAGTGGACTTTATTTTTAAGACTAATCTTTGATAAATAAATAATAAGAATTTCAACATGCGCAATTTTTAAGTGATACTATTTGATGGTTTGCATAACCATCATCAAATAGTATCACCTTAAGTAATGGAGTTGTAGATCTAGTATATATGCAGTATAAAACATTGAAAATTTAAATGAACGTTTTATGTGGTCGTTAATTGAATTCAGAAATGTTGCATATTCGACCCACATAACTTTCTATATTTAATTTTAGTCACAAATTTTTTTCCCACATGAGAACTACAAAATTGTCAATCGCATATAAATACTTACCATGGAATATTGCATTGCACCTTGCTTATTTTTTTCTTAGACTAGAGTACAAGTTTTATTGAAATATCAACTACTGTTTTCAATAGGTACTTTTAATGAGTAGTTTCTATTGAAGTTGTGTACAAAAGTGAGGGCTTATGATTATTATGAGTAATTTAGCTAACATGTTATAAATTTGCAAAATAATTTCTTGAGATGTTTTTAAATTTTCACGTTTCATTTTTAAATTTTTGAGGAAAAAGGATAGTAAAGTGTCCTTTTTGGTACCAAACTAGTGTTAAAAGGAATCTCCATCATAGGTAGACCTCTAGGTTTTCAAAATTCATTGGGAGATATCTTACTCATGTATTTAAGTACATGAGAAATGTCTAGAACCTAGATACATGCATATTTACAAGTCAAAGGTAAAACCTTATTGAAAAATCCTTTTTTGAGTGCAAAACAAATAGCACTTAATTGGAATGAAAATTTCAATCGAGAGATTGCTAATTCAACTTTGACATGTATGCTTGAATTTATCATGATCTTGAACATTTGAGCAACGGCTTGCTCTAAATTTGAGTCAACTTCGAGAACATCTCCTTTTTGATCTATCTCTCTAACACATGATCCTATTAGAGTTATAGCATCTCAAGTGAATAGCCCAATGTGATTCCAATATTTATTTGTTTTAAGGTATTTATTTTACTTGTTCGATAAGATTGTGGGTATGGCAATTTACTGAAGGAGGTATTTAAGGCCCCCAGGCCAATATATAAGCACTCCTAGCCCCCATTGTATTATCGTCTATTTCATTGCCCGGTTGGTAGATTGAAAATCTCTCTCTCTCTCTCTCTCTCTCTCTCTCTCTCTCTCTCTCTCTCTCGTGCATCCTCTCTTGGCTCTACGCTTCTATGCTTTTGCATCATCGACTTTGACACGGTATCATAGCTTCAAGATCTTTGATTGTGGGAGGAGAGTGGGGTAGGGCAATATACTAAAGGGGGTACTTAAGGCCCCATGCCAATACATAAGCACACCGAACCCCCATTGTATTATCATCTATTTCATTGATTAGTTGGTTGATTCAACAACTCTCTCTCTCTCTCTCTCTCTCTCTCTCTCTCTCTCTCTCTCTCTCTCTCTCTCTCGTTTTCTCTTGGATCTACGCTTTCACGTCGTCGACTTTGAAAAATCCATGAAGCTCTATATGAGAAGCCAATAGTGGGCTGACCGCAATGACGATTCATAGTATCATGGCCTAAAATGCAAAGAAATGGTATCTCTTTCACGTTTTTTCGGTCCAAATCTTCATACTATGGCAATGTCTCCTTGGCTTGCATTTTTGAGCACCATACCATTGATAGAAATGGGGTCTAGGGCTACTTGCTCTTGTTGTAAAGACGAGTGACTCACTAGTGGTGGACATATGTGAAACCATTTTATTCAAATCCTTGATTCATGTGGCAATCTCCACTTAGCTAACCAAAAAGTGAATCCAATCATTAGCAAGCTCGTGAGAACATTGAATGTCATGAGTAGCATCGATGGAGACAAGACTGCAAGGAAGAATTAGCGAGCTGCTTTTGAAATTCATACACACCTCTAAATAAGGTAAGAGGGTAAATCCATTATAGGTGAGTAGAGAGATTCTCTCCACTAATGCAGGTAAATAAACTAGGTCCATACATTCTCTCCATGTTATTAAATAAGATAGCACCTACCCATAATCATGATATCCAAACTTGACATCACAAAGACTAACCTTGCACTATAAACAAAACTTAAATAAAGAGTAACGTTAATCATAAAAATAAATTAGAATCAATTTAACATGATTAAGACTAAACATTAGTCTTACACTAATCAAACTTTGACTACAAAGTTAAAAATAGAGAGTAAAATCAAAAGAATAACTCATGAAAAGAATAAAAAAATTACTAGACGTGTAAAATAACTACATCAATAATCGAAAATCTATAACAAGTGTGCACAATGGGAGGTTTGTATAGCCATGTGACCCAATGGTCATGTAGAAATATGGCAGTGCTAAGGTTAGTAAGTCCATGCTTATGCTAGAGAGGGTTCCCACCAAAAGTGGCACTAGGGAGTAGAAACCTAGCTAACAATTCTGTTGTACTAGATGGATGTGATTTAATTGAACCTTTGAAAATGGCATATGTTGATATAACTTGAATTTGGCTCATGCTTGTCTTGTTTAATGCATATCAACATATTAACATCGTATATGAATGCTCTCAAAAATCATGCTTGGCTTTGCTTATGTTCTTATTTAGTTGGCTTGATGCCTAATCTTATCTCATACTTGTTTTTCTAGGCTTGCTATTACTTTTGTTGCTTCATGAGAAGGCCTAGGCTCTTTTGTCTCTAGCTTGGTTTGTTTAGGTCATCTCATAATGGAAACATCTCCTTGTTTGTGATCTTGTAGAATATTTTACTACACTCTACCTTAAACATGATGGCTGAGTTGTAGACCATAAAAGGCGACGCTTTTCTTTTTTCTTCTTTGTTTTCTTAATCTTTGTATAACGCAACCATAGAATATTTTTGTAGTTCAAAGGAAGTTTTTGACAATTGGTATGGTCAAAATTTGTAGTTATGGGAATTGGTATGGTCAGATATTATAGTTTCGGTATTTTTCTAAAATCAATAAGTAAAGACAAGGGAATAAGCTATCTGTGAAAATTAGACCATAATTGGTCAATGTAGGAGGCCTCTACAAGAAAAGAATTGACCAATTCATTACAAGATATGTGCAGGATTTTGAACAATCCTTTGTCCTTAAGGAGGTTGATGGAGTAAAAGGAAATTTTTCTAGTGAGATTAGAGGAAGAAAATATTTCCAAGAAAGGTTATGGTGGCCAAGATTTTTGAAGGATAAACATAGTTTTGCAAGGAGATGTCCTCAATTCCAAAAAGATGGTAGAACAACAAAATTTAGACAAAATGCCACATCGTCTAGTCTACCATTGGTGGAGCCACTT